>NC_073744.1:177231003-177519226 GCF_029784135.1 Toxorhynchites rutilus septentrionalis | reverse complement strand
GTTTGATTTTCTGCTACCCAAAATCCCATGTTTCGATTGGTCCAATGCTCTTCTAGTTTCAACGTCTAAAAAGAGCAAGCGACGAATATTTTTTCCATGCAGCAAGTACATATATAAGCCGTGTGCTTAGTATTAACCCCTTCCCGTATTATTTAATACGACATACATCAAGTGATTTCAATAGTATGCTGAGCGTTCTAGCGCCCTATGGTATTCGAGTATGCACGAGTGGGACTCGACGTTGTACGAGAAAGGGTTAATGAACGTTAATTCTACAACGTGGTCTACAAGCAGGGCTTGAAAATTTCGAAACAGCTCACGTTTCTATGAAATAAAGTTAACGGTAATAACTATTTTCACTAGGATCGAATTCTCATGATTTGCATACCAATCGAAATCGGAAATTCTCTATAATTTGTTTGATATGCTATACATTACAATTCGCTAATCTCTAAGCGGTTTAAATTCATGAAAACTGGAAGAACTTCCTTTTTTCCCATACATTTGTTCTGCCGTTTTGTGTGCTAGCCCTTACCATATTTCGAATGCTTATAACTCGAACATTTCTTAACAGATCGAAAAGATGTTTGCATAAAATGATAGGAAATTCTACGCATCTATCAAAACTAATAAAATATTGTTTTAAAGAGATGAACAATTGAATAACTGTAAATTGTCAAGCGTTATCTAAACGCCCTAACTGCCAAGTTTTGATCGGTCCGATTTACGGTTTCCCCAACACAGACTTCATCTATTCTTCAATTTCGTTCTTTTCTGCTGTCGGTTCCTTCGAATTTGAAAGCAAACACTGTCATTTGAAGATTGAAACTGCTCGAATGGACTATATTGAATTGCCTATATGTCAGTTTCGATTGTTGCTTTCAATTGAAACTTTCATTCGATTTCATTCCTCCGAACCAGACTTTCCCGACCGTCTTTCAAAATAAGTGGATCTAAAAATGGCATATGAGGGCATATTAGTCTTACAATCAGCGCCAGCTCAAACTCAATTGTCATTCGAATATAACACACTTTCATTTTCATTTGACGTTTTGATAACTCCACCGCAGTGTGAAAATCTAACAAATGAACGTGCAATAAAACAAGCCTGTCAGTACTAAGCTGCCATGAGAACGAAAATTACTTGAACTTATGCCGACGATGCAAATTGCTACGATACATTCGGGTTCGAACGATATCGAATTAGTGTGTCATATATCACTGCCATTGCAATGCCTGCACATTATTCTCTCGTAAATCAATCGCTTGCTCGAAATGCAGTATACATGCGAATGAGGGTGCCAGATATTTGACTCTTTTTGACAGATAAAATTTGATCAACGTGTACTGATCAAATTTATTCGACACAAAACACAACAGATATTCGATTATTGGATGCCTAAACTATTTTTTCGATCTGTTCTTCGAACCTGTCGGTACTTGGTTAGCTTACCTTAAATATTTCAGTCGAATTTTTTCCATGTTTGATGTAAATACACATGACACATTTTGAAATAAAAATTTGAAACGAATATTAAATTTTTCGTATGTAATAAACAACTATATTCAGCACAAAGAACACCGAACTTACCTCTAATATAAACCATCCAATGATAAATCACCATCCTTCTGCCATCATGGCTCGATTATACCTCTGGTGAAGTCAACAAACAATACCAAACAATTAAAATAAACGGCTCTTTTCAAGGCCACCAAATTACTCTCAAAGAATTTATGCAATATGCCAGGAATAGTCTAATGCAATCTTACGTCATATGCGGCCATGTCTCGAACGCAAATCATCATCCACAAATCCACATGTTGGCCACAAACACGTGTCAGTGATGATGTCGAGGGCCGCAAAAAAATAATGAAGAAAAGTGATGTCCAGGACACGACCGCATTGTTAACGTAGCACTACGAAGTCAGAACCGAATCGGATATGTGGTAGGGTGGCATATTTACATTCACCGAATAAAACAGCTCTCACCTTTTTCACATCCGGTTTGAAATGCACTGCACTTTGACGTCACTTCTAACCCGGAAACAATGCTCGAATTCACGAAAATTAAATGATCGGATTGGAAAAATGTCACGAATTATCGGTCATCCTGCTAGTGACTAAATTTCAGCGGCAGCGAGGCTCTCCAAATGGTCTTTCTAAAGGCCAAGTGTTTAATTTGGTTTTCTCAATTGGTTTTTTTTTTAAAGCTAGAGACGAATGAACCGAGAAAGTCGGAGAGTCTGAGAAAGCCTCTATAACTCAAAACATCGTCAACATTACAGCAATAAATCCAAACACGCTCCAAAATGCACAGCTCTCTTCCAGCAAAAAAGTTATAAAAATCAAAAAAAAAAATAATCATCGAATTTTAAAAACCGACCATGTACAATTTGTTTATTGGTCCTAAAAATGACCTGTGCAACGTTTCAGCTCAATCGGACATAATTTAGGGGTGCCTCAAAACGCTCAGAGTTTTGATTTTTTGATCCTCGAAAATCTTCCAAGGGGGCAAATCCGAGATCGATTTTTTTCGATGCCAAATGATTTAAAAATACAGTAAACGTCGAGATCTGGTGTCATCTCGATAAGGAAATATGCATTTAGTTTATTGGCCATAAAAAAAGACCTGTGCAAAGTTTCAGCTCAGTCGGACATGAATTAGAGGTACCTCAAAACACTAAACATTTTGATTTTTTGGCCACTCAGGCTGAGTCCCAAAAGGTCAATTCTCGGCCAATTTTTTTTTTCCAGCGGACACCAGATCTCGACGTTTCATGCATTTTTAAGTCATTTGGCATCGAAAAAAAATTCGATTTTCCAAATTTTTAAAAAAATCTATTTTCCAAATTTTCTTTACTCCTCTGGGACGATTTTTTCAATGATCAAAGAATCAAAACTTTGAGCGCTTTAAGGCACCCCTAAATCATGTCCGATTGAGCTGAAACTTCGCACAGGTCTTTTTTTTGCCAATAAACAAAATGTACATGGTCGGTTCATTAATTTCGATAATTATTTTTTTCCATACCTTCATTGACTCTCACGCAAAGTCCCAAAAGGTCGATTTTCGTTCAATTTTTTGTCGAGATGACACCAGATCTCGACGTTTCATGTATCTTTGAGTTATTTGGCTTCGAAAAAAAAACCGATCTTCCAAGTTCCTTCTGAGATTTTCGAGAATCAAAAAATCAAAACTTTGAGCGCTTTGAGGCACCCCTGAATCCCTACATCATGTTTTGGGCCAATAAACAGAATGTACATGGTCGGTTTTAGAAATTTGACATTACCACTTTTGCTGCAACCCTAATACGTATACGAGGGCAGTCCGATAAGTCTACAAAAATAGCATACAAAAAAAAAACTAAAATTTTGGAAAAGTGACGATTTATTTCTTAACATAGTCTCCTCTTAGCTCGGATACACTTGACCCAGCGATGCTCTTTAATCCATCTGAAAAATACGTTTTCTCGAGGTTTGCAAAGTAGGCCTCCGTGGCGGCGATGACCTCCTCAGTTGACTCAAATTTCTGCCCGGCGAGTGACTTTTTCAAGTTTGGAAACAAAAAAAAAGACGCACGGAGCCGGATTAGGAGAATACGGAGGATGGGGCAATTCGACTAATTTGGCTGTAAAATATATCATTTAGCACAATTTGGTAAGGAGTTAATGTTGAAAAATACACTGATGTTCTTTTTTAAAGAAAAGTAGTAAAGGCAAATGACGATGCGATAACGTTATTTGTGATACAATTCTGACAAAAATTTATGAGGGATCATTTGACCCCGTCGTGGTGGGTTTAGTGTTAAGTAAGTATTTCTTGGAGTGGGAATTGATTGTCTAAATAAATCCAATGCTGAATGAGTACTCACACACAATGGATATACCATGGATGATCCAGAATAGTGTGTAGAACGATAAATTCTAAAGCAATGATTCATCGATTCCGAATGGTGTCACCAATCCCTCCGTAGAGAGCAGTCATCATTTCAAGGTATCTGCAGAGCAAACAATAAATCACCACAGCCCGGTCTCGTTATGCAACACTAAAAAAAAGATGGTTCAGTTCTTCCGTTCTCGTGGCTCAAATGCAATACATAGTGCAACGATAGATATCCGGACAAGTAAACAAACATTAAAAATACCCGTAACCAGGGAAGAGAGAGCACCGAGATAAGCGCGCCCATGGAACCATCCATCCGCCGAAGGAAGTGATGGGAGGCGAAAAAAATCAAACAACGAAAATCATCGGTATCACATCTCGTGCTCGCATAACTTTGACATTTTATTTTGGTCCCATGCGGTGGAACAAGCGAAGATTACACAGCGTTAGCAAAAGGTAAACACAAGTGCTCAGAGGGACTGAGGGCGAGGAGAAGAAAAAAAATCAATACTCCGGCTTTGGGTCCATGTCAAATCGAAGAAATTGAGATAACATTTGACCGAACTTCCTTCTGCCCGCTTGCCGCTAGCAGCGCTAACTGATTGAGCAGGAATTTCAAGGTAAGTCTTCCCATTTTGACATGGTGATTTTGATCCCTGGAAATGTAAAATCGATACCCAGTAGCAGAGTTCACTTCCTCTGGCGATAAATTAGGATCGCTTGCTTGCTTGCGTTTAGGAGGACATTTTTATTATGATGGCCAGAGCACACGACGGAAATCGTCGAAATCGTGCAAGAAACTCCATTTCCGCTCCGGTTTTGTTTTATCTCAGTCACGTTAATGTTAGCGCTACAAAACGCCCGAAGACGACGATTTATGAATAGAGAGAAATTAAAAAAAAAAGATGCACACTCCACTTTCCCATCGTTATGTGAGGTTCTCTATTGTACATTCTGATTCCCACCCTCTAAAAACTTTGTTCCGCGTGTTCGGAACAAAGTTATCCTTGGCAAATTTGTAGAGGAGATGTGTCCAAAACGCGCATACCGGCCAATTTTATCCGCTTGAATTTCTCGGAATCCGACATAAATAGAAATGCAGCTGTGCAAGTTTGACACTACTAACATGCTTTTAAAAAATAAGAAAAATAATTTTCTCTCGATGTGAATTTCGATGTAATTTTCTACATCATTTCTATAAGGGTTTTGTTGCTTAAAATCAATTCAGAGACGATAACTGTGAGTCAGATTCATTGAGTTAATGCCCAGTGGATGTCTCAGATAAAGAAAACGTTAAGAAAGGATTAATTTCCATCTCAATTTGATATTTCCCGCATCAGCTTAACTTCGGGCAGTACGGCATACTTTCGATCGGGTCAGTTTGCTCGCTTTCAGCCGAACAACACTTTCACGATTGAAACAGCCTGCATACGAGGGATACAAGATGATTTTTTTTCAAATATGACACGAACAGATGTCTTCAAATGTAATCATGATGATCCAAAATGAGCAAACCATCACGATATTTCTAAATCATTTGCAATGTTTGAAAATGTTTTCAAATACTTTGAAATGATCCCAGTATGTTTTCATAAAATCAATCCCCTTCAAAATGAAAACATGTCTTCGCATCTGGCACCTATATTATGTGCTTAGAGAAAGTAGAAAAAAGAAGGGTGCAGTCTGTGTTTTGAGCATTCAAAAAACTACAAATCCCTACAATCTTCGTTAGCAAATCCTTATATTTTTGTTAATACTAAAAAATTCTTAGAAAAATGCTTGATTATGGACTGGGTTTACGTGTTTTAAGTATTTAAAGTACATTGAGTAATTATGTTCACTCAAATGTTTTAAATTTTGAACTGCCTTCAGGTGGGATAAGCTTAAAGTACCCGTTACAACATGCAAACTCAAAACGATATGTAGATGTCGACACTGTTCGTTTGTTTTGATCGTGAATACCCTAATTCTCTCTTCTCTCATTCACACACGAGCTTCATAGTCGCTGAGAGAAACAGTTCATGAGCATATTATACTTCTGCTGGGCCATTTAACACCGTATGAACGGAACATCTAGAAATTGGGTGTCTTAAAAAAATACTTTCGTTATCCGGTATCTAAAGTACAGAATTATTACAGTTGACTCACGATTAACTAATCTACGTTCTACGTAGATGTTACATTAGTTTGGAAGAGGACGGTCTAGATCAGATCAGATCAACCTTTTTTGAAGTAGGACTACGTCTTTCATTGAGGGTGTCAAATCAGAAAACAGGTCACGTTTTTATGGAATAAAGTTAACGTTAATAAGCATTTCTGCTTGCGAACCGATTTTGACGATTTTCATACCAATCGAATCGGAAATTTTCTAAGATTTGTTTGATATGCTATACATTACAATCCCTCAGTCTGGAAATGGTTTAATTTGGTGAGAATTGGAAGCATTCCCATTTTCTAATACATTTGCTCTGTCCATTTGTGTGCTTACCTAACCGTGCTGTCAATAACGGGCAACTTATGAAGCCACGAGAGTAGAAACAACGGAGGGGATAAGGAAAAGAGGACATTTGCGATGTAAACTCCACCCCTTCCACAGTAAGTATGCTGTCGCTAGCGTATAAATATTGCATCTCCTCTGAGAAAATTTTTCACTTTCAGTTTGGTGGTCATCGAAGCAACATCGTTGCCGGCGAGCGTCGAGCGAGAATGAATTGTATTTCGCATTCTGCTTATTTTGTGTCAACTTAATTTCCCCTTGAGCTACAAATATTTAATCGCATGTGGCCGAGTATGTGTGTGTCAAATAAAACAACAACCGCTGGGAGCGCAATACATATTAAGTGCAATGCGTTGACATAAAGAAACAAATTGCGACATATGACCTGTTCGAGTATTGTTCTCGTAAAGGCAAGCAAGAATCGCTGTTTCTAGAACTGTTCTACAAAGCCAAGGGTTAATGACATACCCTTTTCAGGCTCACCGAAACTTTCTACTAAAGAGTAATGTTGCTACTGGGTGCGCTGCCTCAGATGTATTATTAGTGAAATAACCACAGATGTCTTGCAGGAAAGATAAACATATTGACAGAGGACAATTATTATAACAGTAGAAGAAAGCTATCGTTGTATTGTTGATAGTCGTAAATTAGAAAGAAGAATTGAAAGGAGATTAGCAAAGAGAAGAGTTGGATTGAATCGCTATTTTCGAGGAAAAGACCTCAGGAACAACGATAAAAAGATAGGATCGAAAGGAATTGCTACAGGAAGAAAATCCAAGCATAAAGAAGCGACACCGCTAGTGTAATTGAATTTGTTTTGAAACAGTTATTGTTGATGAATTTTATATATTAATGAAATTTCAGTTTAAGCTACACAAAAATAAACAGAGTATTGCTAAAAACTCGGTGTCCGAAATCTAAAATTTCTTCTCCAAAAAGCATTTATAAAATAATATCCGAAATGAACAACAAGCAAATAAATTGAAACGAATACGTAGTCCTAAGTCCTAAGCGGTCGTTTCTTGAATACAACCCCCATGTATTTTTCATGGGGCCACAAACGCAGGTTAATCATGGTGTATCGGGACGCAAAAAAAAATTAAAAAATAAAGAAGGGCGGTCTCCAAGACACAACGGCATTATCAACGTAGGACTTTTAAATTATTACCGGCGAGAACAAACATTATGGAAATTTAAGAACGAAAATCTTTTCTACGACCATTTGGTAGCATTGGCAATGACCGATGAATGAATGCTTTCACCGAGTGTTCACAACCCTTCGCGAAGTAATAAAACGCTAATTAAAGAAGAAAGTACTACTCTCATATCCTCAGCACTAACACGTACTGTTGATTGCTCGCTATCTAGAGCATTGCCATTGATACAATGAACTTATTGAATATCCAAGTAGTTTCTTAGTATCTCTTAACAAAATTACATCTTCAACGCTCCCAAAAACAATGCCCGAAAGAATACGCAGAACGGTAACAGAAAATCCAAACCGAATCGGTTGTATTGTGGTGGTAGTGGTGAAAGCAACCACTGCAGAAAACAAAATCAACAGGCTTTAAATGCGCTGCAATCTAACGGCACTTTTAACCAGGAAATATTGCTTGAATTCATGAAAATTTAATTGTTGATCAGGTAAAAGTCACGATTTCACGATTATTTTTTGTCATCCAAGCAGTGGCAACGAGGCTTTCCAAATGGCTTTCCATAAAGGCGAGTATTTAGTTCAGTTTTCCAAATTGGCTTTGTTCAAGAGTAGAGGTGGATGAACTGAGAAATTCTGAATCCTCTACAATTCAAAACATCATGTTCAGCATCACCATTGAATCCGAGCATGTTCTTAAATTCACACAAGCTCTCTCAAGCTTGGAATATTTTAAAATAATTCTTCCGTCGAATGTTCTGGTGGTCCTGAAAAGGGCCGAAGCGTGGTTCTATAGAAGCAGCTGAAGATGGTTGATTTATGCTCCATTCTTGTTCGAACATAATACACAGTTGCAAATCCACGTACTGTAAACAGTATGCATCTTCTCATGGTAGACGCAGTGTGGTCCCCAGGCGATTATATCTCTGTCCCCTACCACCGTTATCTATTTGATAACGCAAAAAAAATCGTACGTGTGATTCAATCATACACAAACAATCTCCAACTAACGGTATGAAACCCGACGCGGTACGTTCTATTTAATATTTCTCTCTTGCTTTGCTTCTAGCCGTCAGTGCAAGCTCTGCAATATGCTTACTTCGTGCATATTCTGAGAATATATGCTGATGCGAAGATTTCGAAGATTTGCCTGGTCCGTTCAATACTGGTAACTATCAACTATATGGTAACGGTAACGTTCAATATGGTAACTAAGCAAACTATTGAAATCCCAAACATCTGAATATAGACGAATTTCATGCCAACTCGACTGGCAGTTGTCAGCACCATCTCAGATAGCAGTGAAACGTTGTGGGTGTAAACACATGGGTCCTTTAAGTAAGTTTGCATACTTGAAATTATCTAAAAAGAATTAGACTACTTTTTGAAAACAGACAAAAACAATTCTTGGTTTTTTACAAAAAAAAATGTAACTCAAAAACTATAATACCTACAAATTTCTGGTGAAAGAATGAAATGTAGGAAATTGTTTCATAAAAAAAACATCCTTACAATTTCCAACAAGTTGTCCATACATCGAAAGATGGGCGCTTTTACAGTGAAAAAGTTTTTCTAACAACAACTTTTTCATGTTTTCTTTGAAAAAATTACAACTAATCCTAATATCTTTTATAGTTTCTGGAATATAACGTATTTTAGTATGGAGACTCCTGAAATAATAATGTTTTATTCATAACATTTTTGTGCGTAAATTATCGCTTTTGACGCGCTATGTTCTTGACATGTTTCTAAATAGAAAAAAGTTAGCATAGTGTGTACATTGCGACAATTTATACATAAATATGTTACGAGTTCAACATAAATAGTCATTTTTCAAAGAAAAACATGAAACAGTAGTTGTTAGGAAAACTTTTTCCCTATAGAGGTGCCCATCTTTCTATGTATGGATGACTTGTAGGGAATTGTATGGGCTATTCATGTCTATTTTTCTGAATTTAAAAAAAACATGTTTCCGAGAAAAATGAATTTTCAAAAGATTGTTTTAATGATTTTTTTTCAAAAATTTGATAGATATTTTTTAACGAAAACATAAATAATTTCTTACATTTCATTCTTTGTCTGAAATTTTGTAGGTCTGATAGATTTTTTTTAAATTTGAGTTTTTTTCAACTCTTCTTCGGAAAATCTTAATTGAAAAACTATAAGATCTACAAAATGTTGGTTAAAGAATGATATGTAGGAAATTCTTGTGTTTTCATAAAAAATATCAACCAAATTTTGGAAAAACAATCATTAAAAAAAATATTTTGAAAATTAAAATTCAGTTTTCTAACAATTTCTAACAAATCAAATCGAAATCAATTTCAAATCGAAAGATGGGAACCTTTCTGCTATCTTTTTGATTATTTAGAAACATGTCAAGAATTTACACACAAAAATGTTACGAGTAAAACATTATTATTTCAGGAGTCTCCATACAAAAATGCCTTATATTCTAGAAACTATAGAAAGTTGACGTCTTCGACGAAAGTTCTTTTTTTAGTAAGATCTAAAACTTTGTCCACTACACTATATCGCTATCTTGACTGTAAACAAAATTAGGATTAGTTGTAATATTTTCAAAGAAAACATGAAAAAGTTGTTGTTTGAAAAATTGTTTGAAATTGTAGGGGCTATTCATATAATTTTTTGTTTGAGAATTCAAAAAAATCGTTTTTGAGAAAAATGAATTATAATTCTTAGAACTATTTTTTTTTCAGCGAATTTGTTTTAAAAATAGTTTTGGTAGATGTTTATGAAAATTCAAATAATTTCCTACATTTCATCCTTTGACCAGAATTTTGTAGGTATTATAGTTTCTGAGTTATAATTTCAAAAAATAGTCTAATTCTTTCTAGAATATTTGAAGTATGCAACATTATGCGACAAAGAAACATTACACTTACTACCCAGCACTGATGCGAACATGAAGTGATGCAAAAATACAGAAGCACTGTTCGCTAGACGGCATGAAAATCGATGCGGTGTCCACCGAACAAAATGACACCACTGTGCGCGATCTTCCACTCTTCCATTTTTCATTTGCACCGAGTAAAACTGCTGTGTGTAACATCATCAATGAGAAAGACTGCAGCCTGCTAGCTGAGGTGAGAGTGGGATTTGAATGATGATGATTTTTTGAAATACCGTCAATGAGGGTCAAAAAAGGTAGTTTTCGAACTTTTTGTTGCCTCTCACGCTAAAGGTCACGAGTTCAATTCACACTCCCGACATTCTTCCAAAAATGGAAGTAAAAAGTGACGAACCAGCCAAATGAGTTGAAAATCACTATAATACAGATAATAAAAAAAAATTCTATTAGGAATTGTGTTTAGAAATCAATTTCCCAGTTATTTCAAGATAATTTAACAACATGTAAGTGTCTTGAATGATTATTTGAGTTACGAAAATAGTGTCAATCCACCTAGGAGTGCAACGGAAATGAATATAAACATTTCATGTTAAACCGATATTGTGGTTCTCAGATTTTCGTGAAAAGTGGTAGTTTTGTTCATTATCGCAAAACATTAGACCCGTATTTTTTATCATTAAGGTGATCATTTCCATTTTAGAGTTCAATCAAAAGATTTAGATGACAGATGAGTTATTTTGTGTTATTAAGTTATGATTTTTCAAAATCCACCGATGGTCCGAAAAATCAATTTTTCCTTTTTTTTTTTTTTCCAAAAATGACTTTTTTCAAAATTTCATAACTTTTCATCTACTGGGCCGATTCAGATGATCGGTATACCAATTTGAAGCCACATGAAAAATTTTGAAATTCGGATGGAAAAAAATTTTTGATGTCAAACCTGGCAAGACTTTAAAGAATAATTCTATCCAATATTTACAATTTTAGTAGTTCTGTATAATGCTGGGCATAAGATTTTTTTCCGAGATGTTTTTTGATGGCTTTTTTAATAATAACTATTTGTACTACAGTTAAGTAAAGGGTGTGTCACATCAAATTGCATCACGGAAAAAACGCTGTAGAAATTTAATTTTTAGGAATTATATCTTCAGCTTTCGCTTATAATCAGATAAGAGTGTATAGATCACGTTGGCCATGCTTCACTGTCAATTTTTCGTAAATTTGGAAAAATGTCGTCGAACGAAAAAGAGCGTCGTGAATTAATCCTGTGCACTCATTTCGAGAATCCGGAGTTGTCACATCGGGACATCGGTAAGATGCTGGGAATCGTCCAATCCACGGTCAGCAGAGTACTAAAACGATACTTCGAGAACCTAACCATCGACCGGAAGGTGGAGAACGGCAAAAATGGATGCTCCGTCAGTGAAAAAGATCACAAGCGCGTAGTTAAGCAGTTTAGACGTGATCCGAGAAGTTCGGTCCGGGATGTCGCCAATAAGCTGAATTTGTCAAGTTCATTCGTCCAGCGGACCAAGCAGCGAGAGGGCCTGCGTACATACAAGGTTCAGAAGGCTCCTAACCGCGACGAAAGGCAAAACATGGTGGGGAAGACGCGAGCCCGGAAGCTGTACACCGAAATGCTGACGAAGCCGCATTGCCTGGTAATGGACGACGAAACCTACGTCAAAGCGGACTTTCGTCAGCTGCCGGGCCTGTTGTTATTCTCCGCAGAGGACAAATTCAGCGTTCCGGAGGAGATTCGCAAGCAGAAACTATCCAAGTTTGCCAAAAAGTACATGGTGTGGCAAGCGATCTGCTCTTGCGGAAAGCGGAGCGCCCCCTTCGTGATGACCGGCACGGTAAACGGGCAGGTTTACCTTAAGGAGTGCCTACAGAAGCGCTTACTACCACTATTGAAGCAGCACGAGGGCCTGACCATCTTCTGGCCGGATCTCGCTTCGTGCCACTATGCAAAGGACGTGTTGGAGTGGTACGAAGCCAACGGGGTCACCTTCGTGCCAAAGGAAATGAACCCGCCCAACGCGCCGGAGCTTCGCCCAATAGAGAAATATTGGGCGATTATGAAGCAGGTCCTCCGGAAGAACCCAAAAGTTGTCAAATCGGAGGCGGACTTCAAGAGAAAATGGATTTCTGTTCAAAAAAAAACTACAACCTGACGTTGTACAGAACCTTATGGACGAGGTAAAGAGGAAGGTGCGAGCATACGGGCTTGGGCTCGAAGGATGAATAAAAAGAAAATGCCAAAAGTTGTTTAATAGTTTTTATTATACTGTCTAAAATTTTCAAAAGGATCGGTCTACTGGGCGAATTTCTACAGCGTTTTTTCCGTGATGCAATTTGATGTGACACACCCTTTATTATGCATTGAAAGTTGTGAAAATATGACTCCTATTAAACGGCTCACAGCTTTCAAAAAGATTCGCAATATTTGTCAAGATATTACTAATAGTAACTTTCTCCATTTTTGACCCAATTCCACCCCCATAACCTGTTTTCACCCCCATCGACGATATAGGTACTTCAAAATTTCCCAGTCCAATCGCATTAAGCTTCAAGACCAATTTAAAGAAAATCTAAACTTAGCTCTCAGCCTTCATAATGGCCATTTGAAATGCCTCATGGCCGTCCGATCGCTGGCATCAGTCATCCGATGAATGCTTTGCTCTGAAATCGCAAATTGTTTGTTCATATCCAATAAATTGAAAACAGGCGAACCTCAAATTGCAATATTTTCTCTATCCACATCGGCCGTAGAACGAACGCTGCATTTTCATTTCGAACAAGCGATTCACGCGTGCCGGATTTACACTGGCATATAGTTAATGTGCCTTGCTTATACATTAGTTGCACGTTATTGACAGCACACAAATGGGCAGAACAAATGTGAAGAAAAATAGGAATTTTTCCAACTTTCTGTAATTCAAACCATTTAAAAAATGGAGAATCGTAATGTAGAGCATATCAAACAAATCTTAGGGAATTTCCGATTCGATTGGTATGCAGATCATCAAAATATGGTCGCAAACTAATTCATAAAAACGTGTCCTGTTTTCTAATTTGACACCATTCCTGAATGGCGTCTTACGTCAAAAATGGATTTTAATTTCTTAGGTTTTCGCGATTGTTACACATACAAAATGGTTTAAAATAAAGTAACACCAGGTGCGCCAATCATATGGGTCCATAGTGTAAAGTATAGTAGGTCTAGATATATCCATTCTGGTTTAGGGGGTGCGTATTATACACTTCTCCTAGTTCTATCCATGTATGTTTGACTTCCATGGCAACATCGGAGTCGACACACCTTGATGGACTGACATGGTAAAAAAACACACCAGACGGGGGAAAATTCTCGATAATATCTCCCGTGGAAAATCCTCCCCATCAGCAATTCGACTGTCGTTCTCTAAATGGGGGCACGAGAAAAAAGCTAGGTTAGCGCACGACATCATCAACATCATCATCGCTAACTACTCGTAAATGTATCCGTACCGTTTGCTTTCAGGAGAGGAGAGTCAAGGTTTACAGCTTTTCAGCATCGCTACCACGCCTTGGCTTGCTTAGTTGTTTGGCTAAACGGTTTGACAGCTGACATCTCCCCGGGTAATGACATCGATCAATCAGTTGGAGAATGTGCAGGCTTTTCTTTCCAGAAATTGCATCTCGCAATCATAATCATTACCTTGCGCGCACTGTTCGACAATGTGCGCACCGTTTGAGTTAATTTTCCAATTTGCATAACATGAATTTAATCAAACACGGGCGCACGAGAGCAACATGCGACTCCCCGACGGACGTCATGTCGCATTAATTTGATCCTCACATCAAGCCGACCCGTTGTGAGATGCGTAATAATAATTTCTAAGAGAATACAAACGACAAACGCGGCAGCCGTTTGCAGGTTGATCGAACCGAACGCGTACCGTTTAATTGAGCCGTGATCATTCTTATTACTCTCGCATTCTCGCTTTCTTACAGGTGCCAACATGTTCATCTGCTCGCTTCCCTACCATCATCATCTTACCTGTTGTTTGCCTGTTAGATATTGCGATTGTTGGGTTACATCCCCGCGAATGAATCACCATTATTCATTATATGTACTTTGTTGCTAAATATATTCATCTTTAATTTGGTATTCATTTTCTCTCTGTAGCCGGCTGCGACCGGTGATCATCTTTAAGGATACCTCCCGCTGCGATGTTCATCCAAATGTCTGAACTACGGTCATTCTCCCCACACGATCGAGCCAGGATAAGACGGGGCGAAATAAGGTCAGTAAACTCTCGCGCAAGACAACGGAAACAGACTCTATTCCGCGATCATCTGTTCGTCTGCCGTCATTCTGCCGCCGAAACACATCCCAACTGCAGACAAATTCCACATCAAGGATACCCGCCTCGCGTCTCGTTCCCTCTACCTCTTCTCGAATTTGAGCCCGAGTTCGAACGTGATCACATTCGCTTCGCATCCAGCCGGCCCACGGAAAGGACTCGTGCCCGGTCACGATGATTGTGCTGTGGTGTGGCACAACCTGTTCATGAGTCCTTCCCGGAGATAATTTTTTTTCTCTCCCGTAAATTAGGACACAATTTTTCTTCCACCAGCATTGCATCGATCAAAGTATCAACCAAGCGGCGTTTGGATCCAGCAGAAACCGTTGTTAGGTGGTTCGGTCGGCGCTCAGGACCCAGCAATAACAAATCGAGCACGAGCGCGCGCGCTCGATCGCCAACTCCCGGCCGCCACACTCAAAAGCTGCACCTGCTTCGCTTAAGGTTCTTTTCACCGTTTATTTTCTTCCTCTGTTTCGTGTGTGTGTGTGTGTGGATGTTTGGTCGTTGAGATGACGATCTGCTATACGCGCTTAATGATCGAATCCACCGCGCTATTCTCCACGATGATCGTTTTTTAGCCTTTTCTCGTTGCTTGCAGTCAGTCAGGGTCTGTCTGTCTATATCTGTCTGTTTGAGCGCCCCAGCTGATAGCGTAAAGCAGACTCTCGATGGCACGCGTTTGTTTCAAAATGTGTATATTTTTTTTTATTGTTCTGTATAATTTTTCCCTCCGCTGTCGATCTTGCTCGATTTGAAATTTTATTATAGGTATTCTTTTCATTTTATTTCCGAACCGAGGGGATTTCCGCGCGCTCGGACCTCCGACGCTCTTCTGGAACTGGAGACTGGAGAACATGTGCACCGGTAAAACGAGGGAAAACGAGAGTGAAAAGGAGGAAGCAATTATTGTGTGTAGGCTTGGCTGGAAAACCATTTCCTATCGGGGAGCAGATTGCGTGGTGGTACTGTTGCTGAGGGTCATGACAGTAGATAATTGCATTGAGAATGATCAATTCAGCACGAGACACTAATAACGCGAAGGCATGGTATTTATGAATGGTGAAAAGCATTGGCGTAACATGTAGTTTCCTAAATGTATGAAACCGTCGACACTCACCTAAAATTCTGACAAAAATGGAGTTCCACAGACAACTAAAAATTTTTTGGCCAGAATTCGGAAAAAATCGTAGGAACAATTTTTAAGTCCTAAGTTTAGAAAAAAATGAAAAATATCGAAAACAATGTGGTTGACCGTATCAAATACTCTCTATTATGGCATCGATGAGCATTAATTTGCAGTTGCGTAGATTTTCCACCATTCGACTCCAGCATTAAACCAAGCTGTTACACATTGGTTTTGGCAGTGCCTTCACTAACCAAAGAGAAACTATAATAGAAGACTTCGTTCTTGATAAGTCTTGGAAACATTGTGAAGTTGTTCAGTTAAACATTACATTGACGAATTTCATGCCAACTCGATTGGCCGTTGGCAGCACCATCTCAGATAGCAGTGACACGTTGTGGGTGTGAAGACATAGGTCATTTAAGCAACTTTGCATACTTGATATATTCGAAAAATGATTACTTGACTACTTTTTGGAAAAAGCCAATTTTTTTTCTTAATTTTTTACAAAAGTTTATACCTTAAAAACTATGATACCTACAAAATTAATGTCAAAAAATTAAATGTAGCAAATTGTTTAAATTTGAACAAAATAATATCAAATATTTTTTGGAAAAAAAATCGCTTAAGAAAAAGTTATTTTAAAAATTAAAATTCATTTTTCTCAAAAACGTATTTTTTTTAAATTCCCAAAAATATAAATATGAATAGCCCTTAAAATTTCCAACAAGTCGTCCATACATCGGAAGATGGGCACTTTTACAGGAAAAAAGTTTTTCTAACAACAATTTTTTTTATATTTTCTTTGAAAAAAATACAACTTATCCTAATTTTGTTTAAAGTCAAGATAACGATATAGTGTATTCGACAAAGTTTTAGATCATATTAAAATATGAACTTCGAAAACGTCAACTTTCTATTTTTTTATAGTTTTTGGAATATAAGTCATTTTTGTATGAAAAAAAAAATAAAGTTTCGCTCGTAACATTTTGTTATGTTGATTCTCACGTTTGACATGTTCTCGATATGTTTCTAAATAGAAAAAAGTTTGCAGAGCATATAAATTGCGATAATTTATACATGAAAATGTTACGAATTAAACATTTATAGTATTTTTTCAAAGAAAAAAAATTAAAAAGTTGTTGCTCGAAAAACTTTTTCCATGTAAATGTGTCCATCGTCCGATGTATGGAAAACTTGTTGGAAATTTTAAGGGCTATTTATATCAATTTTTTCAGAGATTTTAAAGCACATGTTTTCGAGAAAAATGAATTTTATTTTTCAAATTTTTTTTTTCAATGAATTTTTTTTCCAAAAAATTCTTTGATAATTTTTAAACAAAACCTAAGTAATTTCCTACATTTCATTCTCTGACCAACTTTTTATAAATCTTATAGTTTTTTTAAGGGCTATTTATATAAATTTTTTCAGAGATTTTAAAGCACATGTTTTCGAGAAAAATGAATTTCATTTTTCAAATTTTTTTTTTCAATGAATTTTTTTTCCAAAAAATTCTTTGATAATTTTTAAACAAAACCTAAGTAATTTCCTACATTTCATTCTCTGGCCAACTTTTTATAAATCTTATAGTTTTTCAATAAAGATTCTTTGAAAACAAAGTTGAAAAAATTCAAAATCGAAAAAAAAAACTACAAAAAAATCTATCAGACCTACAACATTTTAGTCAAACAATGGAATGTAGGAAATTATTTTGGAAATTATTTTTTCATTAAAAATTTTTTGGAAAAAAATTTCATTTTAAAAGCAAATATTTTGAAAATTAAAATTCATTTTTCTCGAAAACATATGCTGTTAAAATTCTGAAAAAAAATAGATATAAATAGCCCTTAAAATTTCCAAAAAAGTTTTCCATAAATCGGACGATGGGCACATTTACATGGAAAAAGGTTTTCGAACAAAAACTTTTTCATGTTTTTTTTTTTTTTGAAAAAATGCTTTTAAAGTTCAATTTGTTACATTTTTATGTATAAATTATCGCATTTTAAATGCTCTGCTAACTTTTCTCTATTTAGAAACATGTCAAGAACATGTCAAACGTGAGAATTTACACACAAAAATGTTTTGAGCAAAACATTATTTTTTTCAGAAGTCTTCATACTAAAATGACTTATATTCTAAAAACCTAAAAACTATAAAAGATAGAAAGTTGACGTCTTCGACAAAAATTTATAATTTAACAAGATCTAAAACTTTGTCGATTAAACTATATCGCTATCTTGACTTTAAACAAAATTAGGATAAGTTGTATCTTTTTAAAAAAAAAACATAAAAAAGTTGTTGTTCGAAAAACTTTTTCCCTTTGAAAGTGTTGGAAATTGTAAGGGCTTTTCATATATATATATATATATATATATATATATATATATATATATATATATATATATATATATATATATATATATATATATATATATATATATATTTAAGAATTTTTAAAAATACGTTTTTGAGAAAAATGAATAAAAATAAATTTGGCTTTTCCAAAAACTAGTCTAATACTTTTTCGAATATTTCATGTATGCAAGGTTGCTTAAATGACCCATGTCTTTACACCCACAACGTTTCGCTATTATCTGAGATGGTGCTGCCAAACTTCTAAGACGAGTTGGCATAAGAATCGTCCATTTCAGATTTGGAAATGTTTGCCGAGGATCGCAAATTTTAGCGTACCCAATAAAGTTTTCGTGGCAATTGACGCTAATCATTGTCATCTTCAAAGTGAAGTAAATGTTCAATATTCCCTTGCACGATTTTCCCGTTTTAATGACCAATTTCCCCATTAGGGGGGAATTCCCCACCGGTTGAAAATCGCCGCTCTAGGTGGACCCTGGAGGTCAAAGCAGCCATTAAAGGTCAAAGAAAGGCATTACGAATGCTTGAAAAGACCAACGCAAATAATCTTCTCAAGCCTTTTCTTTCGACCGAATTTCGCAGAAGGCTCACAATGATGCTAGAACTACAGGGTGGGCCACTTAAAGTGGAAGCATCTGGCAACCCCATAACTTTTGACAGAGATGTCAGATTAACAAATGTCATACCGCGTTGGAAGCGTCATTTCAGTACAATTTTAACCATGGAACAATACACAGCTAAACAACGCGCTGAAATTGTTCAGCTGTACATTCAAAATAACTTCTCAATTGTGTTAACTAAACGTGCGTGGAAAAATAAAAATAAAGTTAAAACATCGCCTGGAGACATAGTGTTGCACCCTGGCTGCGCTGAAAGACAATATCCGACAAGAAATTGCTGCCATATCGGCCGAAACATTGGGCAAAGTGATGGAAAATGCCGAAAAAAGGGCACATTTTGCGGTCAAGGCCAGAGGCGGTCATTTACGAGATATCATAATCAAAAAGTAGTTAGAACAAATCTCCTTGGTCCAAAATAAATGAATTTCAAAACAAAAATTTAAAATTCCACTTCTTTACTTTGCTATTGCAAAAACAAATCCTTCCACTTTAAATGGCCCACCCTGTATCATTAAAATGCCAAGCAAACCAGCTGCAGAGACGAGAAGTGGCTTATGCTTTAAAAATTTAACAGAATGTTGAGATGTCTCTAAAACGGTGAGAGACTTGGGGAAAATCCATTATTTTCTCGGTAGCATCGATCATACATTTTCAAGTATAGGCGTGTTGTCAAGGTGACATTTCACACTAAAAAAATGCTTTGTCAATTGTGAGTTACAGGATGTTACCAATGGAGTTCAACAAAGAGAAAATTCGGCAAGTTTAACACTGTTTCCCTTATAAAGCCGAAAATGCAAGCCAGGACGCTGAAATTGTGAATGGTGTTTATGGTTTCTGGTTTATGGCCGATACTGCAACAGTAAAATACGTGCAATCTAACTTATTATTAATTGTTTTAGTGCAATACACTGAATTCAGATCTCTACTGTCAACAAATGGACCGTTTGAAGCTAGCGATTGACCAGAAACGTCCAGAATTGGCAAACAGAAGTGGCGTTGTGTTCCATCCTCAAAATGTGCAACGGGCCAATTTTACCGTTCCATTACTACGTACAGTAGCAGTAAAGTATTAGAATTGCAAAATTAGACAGGTGGAGTCCAATACATAATCACTCTGATGACTTAAGATTACATAATTATCATTTTAAATGCGATTGTTTATCACTTTTGTATTATTTAGGAATGAAGCAAAATTTGAGAACAACCTCTTTAGTAGAATTTTTGGAAGAATCTTTTGTGCAGTTTTGTAGAAGCAACTGGAGATGGTTTATTTAATACATTTGATCTCTCCTCCCTCGCAAAATACGCGATTGACCACTATTTTTGTATCGCTGTAACTTCATGAAATTAGATTTACTGATTATGCGTTCTTGCTCTCACGAGAACAATACACTAGCTTTTTCGTGTCAAATATGCATTCTATGCGATAGAGCATACTGTATAAGTTGTGTTATGTGAGCCAACTTGTTATAAGAATGGCTAATATCTTAGTAGAAAATATTGTTGTTGTGATTTGTTTTAATGACTAGCTGACACAGCGAACTTCGTCTCACCCAAAATTATTTTTTATTAATTATACATCTCAATCGAACATTCACGTTTTCTTACATAGCGAACGTTCGCGGTTTCAATCGCAGAACTCGCCATTGATTGATCTTCTAATTGGCCATTTACATATTCCTTTTACTAAAATTTTCCTATTACTTGTACCAAAACTCGTCATTATAATATACATTCATTTTCAGATACAATTTTCGTTCAAGATTCTTGATTCACTTGCAAATAACATGTTTCTCAGTTACATGGAATACATGTTTGAAAAACTTCAAAATTATAACCATAACGGGAAGCTCTACGGGAAGAACCGAATACAATAAAGTGACCAGATGGCCAGAGGTCCAACGCGGGACGCCAACAAAAAAAAAAGTACGTTATGTGAATATAAGCTGGAGAAGTACAATTGTTTAGTAAGTCTTTAAGTCTTATTCACTCGTGAGATACTTTACGTGACAAATATTTACATTGCAAAAATAGGAGGCAATCTAGCGTAGTGTTTAACATCCGTACCTCTCACACTAAAGGTCATGAGTTCAATTGTCACTCCCGACATTCTTCCTTCCAAAAATCTTAAAATATAAAATATTTTTCGACTCCGTGTATTTTTCGTAGAAGTGAAAAATTCTTAAAGACATTTTAACTTGAGTCTGCGCACGTGTTGTGGAAGTTAAACCTGACCTGTAATATTTCTTTTACCCCTTTACAAGGGCGTGGACACTAAGCAAGGGATCGACTCCAATATTTTCCTTTGATCAAAAATAAACTATTGAGTCAGTTGAAAAAAATTGTGACAATATACAGGGCGGACTCGATTATATACAATCTCCAATTTCTTTCCACTGTATATAATCGAACCCTGTATATAATCGAGTCAAAAATTTTAAAAATTTTATTTTCTTTATTTCTTTTTTATACATACATATATTTTTCGTTCCCCTTAAATCGTGTCCAGAATTGTATATAATCGAATCATATAGATTCGAGTCCGACCTGTAGTTACCACTGCCCGTTAATCCCAAAAACACTGGTGGCAATATTTTTGCCGCTGCCTTGTAAGTTCGCTTGATTGCCAGTATAAAATAAACAATATAGCAATTAAGACACAAACGGCTTATTTAAACAAAATATAAAAACATTATTTCTAGTGCGGCGAAGAAAAAATATTTTTTTGAGAAGCAGTATAGATGCCACTGTTTTACAAAGTGAATGTGAAAGTTTTCATCAAATAAACTATTTATTTTATCGAAAAAACTGCACGACCTTACACAGAAGGTCCTAAGTAGAACGCTTCTAGTAAAAAACTTATCAACTAATTGGAGTTTCAACGAATTTTAACAGAATTTTCTGTAAGCGTTTTAAAATCGCGGGTTGTTTACATAAAAGTGACTGCCAAATTAATATTTAGCAGCCTTAGGAAAATTTAAGAATAGTCAGATACTTTTAGAAGTCGTCAGTTAAAAAAACATTAAAACACTATCCCAAGTAAAGCGAAGAAAATATTGTTTGTGGGTTTCGATGTGGGGATTTTTGGTGATTCAGACCTTATTTACGACTGAAAAAATAAGAAATCACAGCATTTGTACCTGGTGAGTACAATGCGAATTCTACAACTTTCTTTAAATTAAAATTTAACATTATTTTCAAAGTGCTTGAAAATTTCGGCACATTGCTCAACAGAACACGAAGCCAGAACATTCATTGCAATCATTTCCATTTTTGTGGGATCACATAATAATGTTAACTCAAAGAGAGAGTGAACTAAAATTAGCTTTAATTTTTTTTTTTGTCCAGAGTTTTGACAAACGCGGGACGTTCCGCGGGACATTTTGCTCAAACGCGGGACTGTCCCGCGAAAAACGGGACGTCTGGTCAGTTTAGAATACAACAAAATAAAGACGGCTCATATTGGACCATTCCTTCCTCGGGTTTTCCGTTTACCAACACATCTGGCCTTCCATTTGTATTATATAGGTTATTAATTACACTTGATATTCACTGATTTTTACGTCTATTTATTGACGACACAATGATGTATAACAGCATCATGATATTATGCTACATTCAAATGACGTTTCTTCATGAGGTATGAAAATGTGCTCCACCTTTCAATAGTTAACGACATTCAACGGAGTAGGACTGCTAATGTAACGAAAAGCAAAGCACAGAATGGATTGAAAATGAATTTCAACCATAACAAAAACCACAACTTTTGGAATCGAAAGAGAAAAAAACAACCGATGCTAAGTGGAGTTTACATACATAATTTTGACAGTTCTGGCACACGATACGAATCCCTTTTACGCACCTGCTGCAGTTGCTGCTGCTGCGGCTACTGCTGCACATCTTCATCTCCATCATTCTGTCCATGGCCCGCAACAAATCGTTGGCATCAGCCGAAGCAGCTTGTGCCCCACACATCTTCGAGCGAAACGAAGGAAAAAAAAACGACGTTAGAGTGGTCCTTAACGTCGTTTAATACTTTGTGATCAACAAACCTGGCAAACCTTTGCTAGAAGATGCTCGTTTTCTTTTTCCCCAACGGTCCTTCGTTGATTTGCTTAATTCAATAAACACCTGTACATATTTTTTTGTTCGTTCTTCCCGGTCGGTCTTCACTCCTCGGACACTGTGAAGGATTCGATGGATGATACTCTCCGCGCGCGCAGCTTTCGCCGTTTGTTTTTTTTTATTCTGTATCGATTTTGCTCTTACATGTTTTATCGCATTTTGATGATGGTTCTTCGCGTTTTTTTCTCCCATGAATATATCTGCCGAACGATTTAGGCTACACCGTGCGGGAATACTGTGTGGCGTTTGATCGCTTAGGTCGAAGACGAAGGCGACGAGGATAATGACACTCAATGTGCCCGCGAGGTGCGCTCTCAACAAGCCAGGAACTAATTGTCGCGTTCGCGTGCATCTTCTGTCGGCCTGCTGGGATCTGTTAATCTTCCGGTCGTTCCGTTGACGGGTGCGGGAATGGACTACTTTGTTTGCCAAAGAAACATTTTAAGCAGGAAAGCTGAGTGATTTTTCGTATACTGTTGACATTATAAAAAAGTTGAATAGGGTGGAACATAAAAATCTGAAAATTGAACATGCATCAAAAAAAAAATTGGATTTCCAACGCTTATATACTCGAGCATGTAGTGATTTTTCACAAGAATTATTGAATAATTATTTGGAAAACTTCAAATATAATCTAAAACGAACTTGACTACGTAGCACGTGGCACAATTCACCAGGCGAGAGTACAAAAGATGTCATTCAAATTTTCCTTTTGAGACCCTCCTTGATACAATGAAAATGTGTGTAGTTCGATTTCTGGTAATTAAGTTAACACGTTGAGCCCCGTATGCTTAGGGACTGACGTTGAGCTTGTCGTTAGAAAAACATTGATTACTAGGACGGATAGTAACAAAATAAATAGATACACATAACATTTTTGACGCAGGATTCTTTCGGGCACATATTCGGGGTACAAATTGAGAAACGAAAATCGATCGCACCGTGAATAATGTCCAAATCCAAACGCTTATTGCTCAGTTATTTCATGATGGATTGATGAGATTTTTGCGGCAATCGATTCCCAGAACATTTTTTATATTGAACTAGCTGATCCGGCAAACTTCGTTCAGCCCAAAATTTGTTTTTTGTTATCAATACCTTCAAACATTCACGTTTTCTTAGTGGGCGCAAGTTCATGAATCCAATCGCTGAACTGTTCATTGATTGATCTTCTAATCGACCCCGTTGAATTTACCTTTTACTAAAAAAATCCTAGTACTTCTACCAAAACTCATCATTATAATATCAGATTATTTTCATACACAATTCTCGTTCAAGATGTTTCACCCACTCGCAAATAACATGTTTCTCCGTTACATGGAATAAAAGTTTGATGCAGAAAATATGAGGAGGAGGGTGGAGTGTCTACCCACCGTGTAAACATTTATTGCGCCCTGAAACCTCCATATGCCTAATTTGTTTTCGTTTGCTTGATCAATTCTCGAGTAATTCAGAAATTTGGGTTTCATTTGTATGGCAGCCCCCCTAAGAGAGGGGGGAGGAGTATCTATCCACCGTGAACACATTTATTACGCCCTAAAACCTTCATACACCTCATTTGGTTTCGTTTGATTGATTAATTCTCGAGTAATTCAGAAATTTGGGTTTCATTTGGCCTCTGTTTATCAAAGATGGCCTCTTCTTCATGAGTGCTACCTTCAAGCGGTCCAGTTGTTGGCAGTACAGGTCCGAATTGAGCGTTTGGCCATAGGGAAGCAGCAACAGATTGTCAAGCAGATAATAGATTATTCCTTGATAATCCCACCAAACACACAGCAGAACCTTCCTGGCCGTTAATGAGGGCTTGGCCACCGTCTGAGCCGCTTCAGCGGGCTTCGACCACGACCGTTTGCGCTTTACGTTGTCGTAAGTGACCCATTTTTCATCGCCAGTCACCATCCGCTTCAGAAACGGGTCGATTTTGTTGCGATTCAGCAGCGATTCACATGCGTCGATACGGTCAAAGATGTTTTTTTGCGTCAACGTGTGTGGCACCCATACATCGAGCTTCTTTGTGAATCCACGCTCCTTCAAATGGTTAATAACGGTTTGATGACTTATCCCCAGCTCTTGGCCGATGCTACGGCTGCTACTATGCCGGTCTTTCTCGGCTAATTCAGCGATTTTGTCGCAATTTTCGACGACAGGCCTTCCGGAGCGTGGCGCATCTTCGACGACCTCTACACCAGAACCAAAACGTTGAAACCATCGTTGTGCGGTGGAAATGGAAACTGTATCGGGTCCATAAACTGCACAAATTTTATTGGC
Organism: Toxorhynchites rutilus septentrionalis; assembly: GCF_029784135.1. NCBI lineage: Eukaryota > Metazoa > Arthropoda > Insecta > Diptera > Culicidae > Toxorhynchites > Toxorhynchites rutilus. Next base: position 177,493,960 of record NC_073744.1, on the reverse strand, counting down.
AGCTTGAGATGCATTTTTGCCTTTGTCATAGTAGTACTGTAAAATATGTCGGATTTTCATTTTATTTTGCTCCATATTTGCGACACTATAACTCACGAACGACTTAACAAAACACTGTCAAGCACTATATTATAGCGCGCAAAAATACCTTTCCAACAAGCTATAGTATGACTCGATACAATGAATAAAACTAGAACTACGCGCTTACAACGACAACTCGCGGAAATACCGCAGGACTTTTTTGACAGCCTAATATATATAAATAATTAATACATGTCATAAAACTAATTGTCGAACAACTAAAAAATCTCAACCGTTATCCAAACGGAAATACCTCATTCTGGTTGGTCGAAATCGAAAAAAAAGGTTTCCTCTTTTACTCACAATTATAGCTCAGTCAGTTTTCTGATAAATTAACGAGAGTTTTGCATCTATCATATTGGGCACTTCATAACAATTAGCCCATAATCAGGACATTCATATAAAATTTGCATTACATACTCTGCAATATGGTTTGAACACTTGTGCTGAAGAATAAAGAAACAAGTGGTCATTTCATCTATTTACCCATAAGGTTCGATTCAGTTAGAATTCGGAACCACTGTTAGTTTTATAGCAACGGTCGTAGTAGGCGTATCTCAAATCTTTTGACGGCAAATTGTTTGGAAAACCTGTATCTTTCGACTGATAAAATTTAGTTGATACGTTTTGAAAAAATACGCCGAAAGAAGTAAGTTTATTCTGGACACCCGCATTAAAAATCTGGCGTGGTCAGATACTAAAATTGCGAAATCTCTGAAAGTGGCTAAATTGATAGTGTATGATGTCCTGAAACGTTTTCGTGAACCTGCTGAGGTTGAAGGTATCGAGATAATTAACGCAAACACGGGACTCTCGGACTACGACATCGCCACAAACACAACTCTATGTGATATATGTGAGGAGGTTATCGTAATTTCTGTGCCTGCAAGCAACCAAACAGGACGCCGGAAGAAAATCTGGTGGCCAAAAGACGCGCTGGAAATTTGTTTTGGCGAAGTACGAAGAATGCATGCTAATGGATTACGAAACGCACGTGAAGATGGATTTTGAACAGCTCCCAGGCCTGCATTTTTTTAAGACCATTGCTAGAGAAGAAGTTCGTTTTCGTTGCTAAATTTGCCAGGAAGTTCCGCTGAGGTTGAACAGCAGAGAGTCCAAACATCCGAAGAAAAGTGCGAAAATTCATCAAAACCGTAACGGAATAGTTTTTTAATACTTTTCATGAAAGAACAATAAATTATCCGTATTTCGATATAAAAATTATTGTACCTTCAACCGATTCCGAGATACAACTGGTGTGGTGGATGCCCGCCTTAACGATACATTCAAGGCGCGCGATCAGCAGAATTAGCAAGAGTCCAAAGTTCCGAGAACAGGCGATTGCGATTTATGCTGACCGCGGCAGAAAGTGTCACGTAGGCATCGCCGCATGCATGGTAGAATATGTCTGAGAGAGTTAATAAAATCATTCTTACACCTCAACTCATGGCGAGTAGTACATTGCTAATACCACGTCCCTCGATATCTAAGCTGTACGAGTAGACATCAAATCACTGGTTTTTTGATACCAGATTCTAAATGAATCAATCTTTAAACAGCTGTATGAAGGGGAACATACTCAAACAGCAACACAAAAAAGCAATATAAGCTATGTACCTGGGTTCTTTATTATGCTTCGATACAACGTACAATTTTGAAAGTGAAATTTACGTTATATCGAAGTTTCCCTGTATATGCAAGTCGGGGGCATTTTTGTAATGCAGGTAACGTACGTGATACGATTAATTCTAACAAACAAAATATGAATTTCGACATCAATGTTGGTTGCTTCGTGAAATATCATATCAATGACCGATCGAAAACGGATCGTCCGATTTAAGCTGTCTGTTTTGTTGTGTTCACCTTCACCCAAGGAAAGTTCTTTTGGCAAGAAAAATAGAAAAAGTGAAAGAATTTTCAAAAAAAAAAAAAAAAGATTTCCCATATGTTCCACATATCGTTCCGTATATCGTTTGCATTGAGGCATATAGCATCGTGTTCCGTTGGGTTTGAAGCGAAAAAGGAAATGGGTTGAATAAACACCCTCAGAAAGTAAAAATTATAAATAAAAGTTACGCTTTCCATTTCAAATATGTTTTCTCTATAATAAAGTCACATGTTTTTTTGTGGTGAGAAAAATTGATAATTGTTTCCATAATTGTGATAATTGTGTAATCAGCATGCAACAGACAATCTAACGGAATTCTACGTCAACTATGCGGTCGTGTCTCGGACACAACCCTCCAATGACTTTTCGTTTCCGAATATTTTATGATGTGTGGTTTCTTTTTAGTCGAATTCCAGAGTATTTTCATTCTCTACAATACATGCCTCGGTTACATGCCGTGGCTGGCTCAAACGAGCAGAATATATTCATATCCAGGATCGAAGAATCTCGTAAGACAACATTTTCTGCTCCAGCAGCTCCTGCTCTAGACCCACAGAATTTTCCTGCACCCACACCCAAAATTAATTTTTAGCACATGTTTTGGCATCCCGATTTATTACGTTAAACGTGCTTAAAAATAACAGAAAATGTGCTGCTCCCCTATACTGGTATATCATTTGTATAATATATATGCCATAGCAATACCACGATAGATACAATACGGTAGCGCGACTTATGAGAAAGGCCTTTCAGCCATCTTGGATTTTGCATGTAAACAATCTGCAATATTTTGCAATATCTTTTTTTCGCTCTTTGTGTGTGGAATTGTTTTGGTGGGAATAAGGGCATTGGAAAGTTGAAAGGTAAGTCTTTTACGGTTAAAGTTAGGTTTGTAATATATTATGTAATATATAGAGAATAAATCGACTTTCGGTGTCGGTCGGTGATGGAGGTATTTTTCCCGCGTTTTGCAGTTAGCGACGTCGGTTAATTATTCGATTGTAAGGTTCTGGAATTTCAAGTTTTCCTATATCTAATATTCTTTGTTTCTGTGTTCTTGGTTAACAAAAACTTAATGCCTGTTTTTGATTGGGCATAAAAAGATGATATGAAAGGATTTCTAGGAACTTCCTGCGACTTGTTCAGCTCATATATTATAGAAAAAAAAACCCGAAGCTGTAACGGCAAAAATAACCATAAGCCACCGATTAATTTATAATCTACAGTTTACAATTCTTCCGCAAGTGCAATTATTTCACAAGTGTGTATATGCGTGACCATTATATTTAGTGAACAACTAAACGAATGTCAAACATTTGTACTTTACTTTTGCACGTATGAATCTAACGACGAATAATATATGAATCCGTTCAATCCGGTGACAAAAGGACTAAAATCAAATAAGAATAGTCCAAAAATGATATTATGCATTATATTTGATAAATATTCCACGCCACTGACACTAATTTATACATTTCATTGAACAATATTCTAAAATAGGAAAAAAAAGTTGCTCCTTTACGCGCGTCGGTGTCTCAGACCGAAGGTGGTGAAAAAGTGATATACGTCCTCTTCGTACCAACTTATACGATACGCTAAACGATGACGAACAACGAATGACGAAGCTAGAGAGAATCGCAATGTCGTAGTGTTGATGTTTTCTGAGAAATGAACGAATTATTGATTTCTTGGTCTCTCAGACCTATGCGCGAGTATATGAGTGTTACTCTTAAAGAAGGTAGTCTCAGCTCCCGTTCTAAAATAGAAGTATCCAAATTCAGAGTGCCAAGGAAAATATACTATACTAGTGGTCAATGATTCTATAAATAGTAGCTAGTAGCTACAGAGACCAAGCAGAAATATTCAAACAAATCAGCTATTCCAACAACAATCGAAGAATAGGTAGTTTTGAACAGAAAAAAATTATGTTGGTGTAATAAAAATATTGTGCATAATTCTCATGGTGTGCTCTTTTTTCAATCGTCCTCACAAAATCATGAAATGGTAAATTTATCAACATACTGAAATACCATTTCATTCAAAAACCATTATTCTGCACCAAAATTATATTTAATGTAATTTTTAGAATTATGCCATCATATTTTTTTTATCATGAATGTCTGTTCTTTTCGATTACAAGAAATAAATATTTGCTCGATTAATCGAATACTCAAAGACAATTATTCGAATGAATCGAATATTTAAAAATGACCCCACGATTAATCGACAATTGAATGAACGAAAAATTTAGACATCTCTATTTGCAGTCAAATCCCTTTCCACAGTCCTCTGTATATTTTTACCGTTTCCCCTCGCGCACTTATTGACGACACGGTCACACCTTTATTCCACCCATCTTGAGCAATACAAGAATAATATGAGCAAGCGAAACAAGAGACACATTGCAAATAAGCACGCATTAAAGCTATGCACATACATTGCAACATACACGGCCTAGACCGAGAAGGATATAGATTAACGTTTATGCTCTCCTTTTTACTCTTAGAAAACACTTCCAACTTCATTTTATAATGAGGTGTAATACACTCTGTCCAACTTCTATAAGACCACCCTGATTCTATTTCGATGCAACACATGAGTTAGAATTTCAACAAGCTACATTCATACATTGTTGAAATTGAAATTGTTGAATTGTCGTTCAATAGAGTTGTTTGTTTATTTGTTGTTCTTAAATATGATAATTTCAGCTGTCCAGTTTCTATAAGACCATTTCGAAATTCATAAGTATTATCAATGAAAAAATCAAAACGATCGGCATGATTTACATGTCAATAATTGGCATCCTTGCCATTTCGGCTAATAACCTGAAAAATTTGTGTTGGAATACTATGTGTGTGTGCGTAGTAGAATGAAGTGCACGTAAAAATATTCCGTCTCGGTACAAACAGTGAAACAAGCTACTTTTCCCAACTGTAAAATCGCCGAATGCTGACCAATTCACCGATTTAGTGTACCAATTCGTGTCGTGTCGTTTCATGCAAATATATACGGTAGTTACCGTGTAAAAGATCATTTTCTTTATTTGTGCAACCGCAGAACGACAATTGTGTGGGGTACAAAGAGACAAAGATTCGAACAGTTATCTAAGTTGTGTGCGCCATCGATACCAACATGACTGAAAAAGATAGTCAAATGCGTCTACGGAGTGACCTAGCACGATCTGGTGGTAGGAGTACTGAAGCCGATATGACTGTAGCAGACCTTGCCAATCTTATGCAATCACAACTAGCCAGTTATCAACGTACAGTGAAGGAAGACTTCAAAAAGCTCGGAGATTCCCTGTCGTCGCTTACAACACAGATGAGCAAATTGCGAAAAGAAATTACTTCGGATATTGAGAAGCTGCGAGATGAGAACAACCGCACATTTGACAAGTTAACTTCGTCAATCGATGCCGCAAAGAAGGAAACATCGCTGGCATTGGATAGATCTGCTCGAATAAACGATCTTGTGGTGAGCGGAGTCCCGTATGTGGACGGACAAAACCTGTTATCATATTTTCACACATGGTGTAAAACGTTCGGCTATACTGAGACAAATTATCCGCTCGTCGATATCCGTAGACTCTCCAAGGGAATGCTAACGGCTGGAAGCGTGTATACGATCCTGATACAATTTGCCATCACTGTCCAGCGTAACGACTTCTACTCTCGGTATCTTCGCTCACGTTCACTGTCGCTCTCTGATATCGGTTTTTCGGTTGCCAAACGAATATATATCAACGAAAATTTGGGACCCAACGTCAGAAAACTACGATCCAAGGCACTACAACTGAAGAAGGATGGGAGGCTGCGAGGAGTATTTACACGGAATGGTATCCTATTTGTGAAGAGAACTGGCGATGAGAAAGAGATCGTCATATCTACGGACGATGATTTTCATCTATCGTGAAACCCTTCCTAATGAATTATTGTTTATCCTTCTTTCCTTCCCTCTCTTCCATGATTCCCCTCCTGAAAGTCGGTTCGCGTTGCTGCTGTTGCTGCCAAATGATATTCTGCTGCTGTGTGAGATCTGTTGACTGTTCCTGTATACGGCGATCCATATATTTCTTGTTTCTGTTTGTGCCAAAAAAATATGATGTTGATGCTTTTTCTAGGATGTTTGTTATAATGAAGAATGTAGATTTTTACGAAATGCTCTTTTATTATCCTCCTTTGATAGCTAAGTCCTTCTATTTATCCAATGGCTAATAATTCCAATTCTAACACCTCGACAAACTGGTGCATTCCAGGTACTGTGATGAAATCTGCGTTAATTAAAAATAAGCTCTCTGTATGCTGTGTGAATTGTCAAAGTATTTGTGCTCGTGCGCTTTGCAAGATTGAGGAATTGCGTCTGATTGTTAAAATAAGTAATGTTGATATACTGTGTGTTAGTGAAACGTGGTTGAATGAGAATATTGACAATTCTATTATATCCATTGATGGATATAATATTGTTCGACATGACAGAGTAGGTCGTTTGGGAGGTGGTGTATTAATTTACATAAAAAATGGTATAACCTGCAATTTGATCATGAAGTCCAATAATCAATTCAGAGTGACTAATACTGAATTTATCACAATTGAAGTACTTCTGGAAAACGAAAAAATACTACTGACTGCGCTTTACAACCCACCAGAAATAGAATGCAATGAATCACTTGAACATTTGTTATTGACATATGGAAGTTTATACAACTTTATTTATTTCCTTGGTGATTTTAACACTAATCTCTTAGTAAACTCACCGAAGTCGGATAGGTTACGTAACGTGCTATCTACTCATTCGGTACAATGCTTGGGAAGCGAGCCAACGTTTTTTCATAGGAACGGTGCATCACTGTTGGACTTGATTTTGACCAACGATGCTTCTAAAGTTTTAAGATTCAACCAGATAGAAGTTCCTGTGCTGTCCAACCACGATCTTGTATTTGCATCTCTTGATTTTAATCATAATTTATGTCCAAGGAACATTCAGTTCCGTGAATATAATGCCATACAGTTTGACTCATTGATAGATGTTTTTCACTCAGCAGAATGGAGTTATTTTTACAACACATATAACTCCAACCAAAAATTGGAGTTTTTCAATAATTTGTTAACGGATTTACACGATATGTTCGTCCCTATTCGTACAATCTACTCTAAGAAGAAGGTCAATCCTTGGTTCAATTCTACCATAAGTAGAGAAATTGTTAATCGTGATTTGTTATATAAGAGATGGAAACATCTTAAAAACCCCAATGCTCTTCTTGATTTTAAAAGAGCACGAAACAACGTAAATGAGCTCATACGATCTGCCAAACGAAACTATTTTTCAGCCAGGCTAAACACGAGTTTGCAAACAAAAGAATTATGGAAAAATGTCAAGAAGCTAGGAATTAAAACACCGGAGACAAAAACTGTCATTAAGTTCACTGCTGATGAAATCAATCACTCTTTTTGCAGAAATTTTACTGATAATCACACAATAATTCATAATTCTAATGAATCAACGTATGTGGAGCGTGAATCTTTTTACTTTGATAGTATCAACCAAGAAGACGTTATTTATGCCATGAATGCAATCAAATCAAATGCTCTTGGGCTAGATATGTTGCCATTAAAATTTTTGAAGGTTATTTGTCCGATATTAATTGAACCAATAACGCACCTATTCAACCACATAGTTACTACGAGCGTTTTTCCAGATGCTTGGAAAAAAACCAAAGTTATACCCATAAAGAAAAAAACCCATTTGAGCTCATTGGACAACTTGAGACCTATCAGTATCCTTTGTGCATTATCAAAGGTGTTCGAAAAAATAATCAAAATTAATATAAGTAATTATATAAAAAGATATGACCTGTTAAGTCCATTTCAGTCCGGCTATCGAGCGAAACACAGTACAAAAACAGCAATGCTCAAAGTATTTGATGATATTGGAGTCGTGATTGACAACGGAAGGCCAGTAGTCCTAGTTCTTTTAGATTTTTCCAAAGCGTTTGACACCGTTTCTCATGAAATACTGTGCCAAAAATTAAAAACGAAATTTACATTTTCAGATCATGCAGTTAACCTAATTAAATCGTATCTGTGTTCAAGATCGCAGGTGGTTTTCAATAATGGAGTTTTTTCGTCATTTCTTTCCATAACATCAGGAGTTCCTCAGGGCTCAATATTAGGACCCATTTTATTCTCCTTATACTTAAATGACCTCCCTTGTGTAATTCAAAATTGCGAAATCCACCTCTTCGCCGATGATGCGCAAATATATTACAATTGTTTAGGAAAATGTGCAATTAAAATATCTCAGGAAATTAATGAAGACATAGTGAGAATTTATGAATGGGCGTGCAAAAATAAACTAGCACTGAATGCTAATAAAACAAATGCAATTTTTATTGGTGGTTCTTTAAACGATTCACTGAAACCGGTTTTGTTGTTGAACAATGAGATTGTTCAATTCGTCGACAGCGCAATCAGTTTAGGTATACGTATCGAATCAAACTTCGAATGGGACAATCATGTAATGTCACAATGTGGAAAAATATATGCCTGTTTGCGAACTCTTTCCAGAACTTCTTCATTCTTATCCACTGCTACAAAACTGATGCTATTTAAAAGTTTAATTCTCCCGTATTTTATAGCATGCGATTTTTTACTTGACTCTATTTATGTGGCTACCTTCAATAAATTAAAGGTCGCCTTAAACTCATGTATACGCTACGTTTTTAATTTAAGTCGGTATTCTAGCGTTTCACATCTGCAGCATATACTTATTGGATGTCGATTAATACATTTCAGCAAACTTCGTTGTTGCTTTCTTTTGCATAACATCGCGAGTACAAAACAACCGAATTATTTGCACAGTAAACTTCAAATTATGAGGAGCAATCGTTACAAAAAATACATATTACCGCGGTATCGTACAACCAAGTACGGGAACTCATTTTTTGTTCGAGGTGTCGTACATTGGAATTCATTACCTGTATATCTTTCCAATCAAAAATCATTCTTAGCTTTCAAACGAGGATGTAAAGAGTATTTCAGTTAAGTTAGTATATTTGTGTATTGTAAAGAGCATTTTTTGATAAGAAATTTTTAATATTTTGTATAACTTAAAACTCGTAAATCCAAATTGATAAATGGCACTTTCTACTAGGAACAACTCAATGTAACATAAAAAAGACTTGGTCTTACGTTGCAAAATAAGAATAAATATGAAATATGAAATATGAATACTATTTTTCAAATTCTGCTGAACGGATTTCTCAATATTTTTCCATGTTTCCAAACTTACGACCTTGAGCTCTTCAATCGTGGTGTACCGTTTTCCCTCAGTGTAGATTCAGCGTACAAGGATCCTCCTAAGATTTTCAATATGATTCAAGTCTGGAGAGCGAGCCGGCAGGTCAAAAAAATTATGTAATGATGTGGAAGCTATTTCGAGCTTTCAGGTTGCCCAGAATCCCGCCCAAACCATGCACGAGCCTCCACCAAAATTCCTGGTTGAAAAATACTGTTCCTACCAGTTGAAGCCATCAGGACCATTAAAATTGAACTTTTTTTTTGTCACTGAAGATAACCTATACATTGAAGAACTTTTCGTTATGCTATATAGCAAAGCGTATTCTTTTGGAAACATTCTTTGTCACAACATACCATGTCCCACTGTCGGTTCATGTGAGCTTTGGCAAAACTCAGACGACTTCCAATGTGAGTTCCAATTTTAAGCCCTCTTTGTATGAGGATTTTTTACCAAAACTTGATGAACTGTCACCCGAGTAACATTTTAATTCAAATATCGCTTTATTTGCATAAGCGATTTTGAGGAATTCGAAGCTGTTTCAGCTATTTCCTGCTTATCCCGGCCAGAGAGCATCGATTTACGTGGAGCTCTCTCCTTCTTACCGTATCCTTGAGGATTCGCCAAATAATTGAGCACTACTTTATGGGATCGTTCGATCCGACGAGCAATTTCTTTGATAGCAACATTTTCATGGTGAAATGCATCGATTTGTCTTTCTTCTCTCTCCGTGAGCACTTTTCCCTTTGGCATTTTTCAGATTTATGAATGAGAGCAACTAAAACAGCGGAAAATGTAACTGATCTTATAGAAACTTGACAATTGAAAAATACAAAAACATTCGTTTACGCTCAGCGCTTGCACACACACATATGAAAATCATGCGATGTATGGTAGTCACCAATACCTACACACTAGAATATAAATTTAAGCATTATTTGTTTACAATGACACAAAGCAGCAAGATTATCACCTGGTCTTATAGAAGTTGGACAGAGTGTATTATCACGCATTTATGCAACAGCACCAGTGGCTTTATGGATAGCGTGGTCCTGAGAAAAAACAGCATTGCATTCCAGCCGGCTTTAGTATCGATCCCTGTTGACATCATTTGGCTTTTTTGGTACAATCCCAAGCTGATGTTCAGTCTGAGCGAAAGAGATGTCTACTCCCATACATACAAACATGTAAAAGCTTTTGAACAAGGTGCTTTAATTTGTTCATTTCACCCTTCAGCACACGAAAAAGTTTTTTTGACGTAGAACTACGTCTTTCATTAAGGGTGCCAAATCAGAAAACAGGTCACGTTTTTATGAAATAAAGTTCACGTTGATAACTATTTTTGCCGCAAACGGATTTTGGCGATTTACATACCAAACGAATCGGAAATTCCCTAAGATTTGTTTGATATGCTATACATTACAATCCCATGGTGTGTAAATGGTTAAAACTCATGAAAACTATAAGCGTTTCCATTTTCCCATACATTTGTTCTGTCCATTTGTATACTTTCCCGAACAGAGCTGTCAATAACGAGCAACTTATCGACGAGCAACGAAGGGGAAATCGTAAGATGTAAAGTCTCCGTGAACAAAGGAAAAGAAGAAGAACGAAGGGGAATATTTGCCTAGAGTATAAACAGTGGATCTCGCTGAGGCAAACTTTCATTTTTCGTGAGGACACCGACTGAACAACATCGTAGCTGGGCGAGCTGAACGGTGAGGAGTAGAGGAGTAATACGAGGAAGAAGTAAAGCTTTCCAAGAGCCTTTTTAAAGGTTAGAGACGAATGAACTAAAGAAGTTGAAAGTCTCACATGTCTTAGTTTCGGATTGAGCTGTGGAAGCGACCAAATTACTGACTCTCTGATGTCTCTAGCATTGCAATAATTGCATCAGACTGACGCCATTGCATTACGGTTCTGAGCTACACAATTGTGTGGGGAATCATCAAGCTAGGCTATCGTCAGCTCACCAAGAAAATAAATGTTCTGGAATTTTGTCTGTGATTTGGTTTCGCATGACGGTAGCAAAACTCTCTCCACAAAGGATGACAGCGAAACTGATCTAGACCGGCAATATTAATAAAAAAAAGGCTTCTGTTGAGAAGAACGCAAAACGGAGATAAGTGTGTGCATATTTAATTGCTTCAAGCCGTCGATGTATAGATATTTGTGTGTGTGTGTGTGTGTGTCTGTGTGTGTGTCTGCGTGCGTTTTAACGTATTGCGCTGTTGCGGGTGAACATGTCGATCCGAACGTGGCGTCAAGAAGGGGAGACAGCGGGAGGGAAATATTTGCGCTCAGCCTTTTTCCAAGCAGTTGACATTGTTTGTTTTCCGTCATCATAAAAGCTTCGTTGGTGCACTTGATATTGCATCAATGCATTGAACTGACGCTATGGTGAAGCAGGTGTTAAGGTTGTGCACCAAAAAATTATTTGGGAATACCAAGTTATTCAATAAGTTATAATAAGTTATTGATTTATTTGGGTTCGCGTGCCAGTTGCAAAACTCCCTTCAACTAGGATTGCATTTTGCTTGATACTAATGAAGCAGTGCTATTCTTTTCGAGGTTGTTGAGATTAACCGAAAGAGTTTATTTCGTTTATTTAATCACCAAGAAAGAAAATGTCGTTCTGGAATTGTGTATGTAATTGGGTTTCGTATGTCAATAGCAAAACATTCTCCACTAGGGATGATAACTGCGCTTATCTCGAGCATGTATTGTTCTGCGAGGACAAGAATGAATCATCAAACAATAATCGTCAAATGATTCTGCAAGAAAAAAAATATTTCAGGGCGACCAAACTGGTAGAATGGTTATTTTTTGAATTTCGTAGTATTATAAAATAATATTCGCAGTTATAAACAAACGACTTAAATTAAACTACAGAGTAGTTCTACGTCAACAATGCGGTCGTGTCTTGGCACAACGTCCTATAATTTTTTTCTGCCGAAGATATTCCAGAGCCCGCAAATGTATACACTCGATAGATTGATTTCGAGAGCCCCAAGCGTCAATGATCTTGGGCAAGCACGAGGGAACCATCAATATCGGTTGCATGCCCAAATCGCTATGGACGGTTTAAAGCCTGGATTGATGCCAAATAAGGTGACACTGTGTGTACGGTGGGATTGGAAGGGAGTTGTTCATTATGAGGTATTGTCCCATTGCCTAACGATTAACCCTTTCGCTAGGAGCGTCGCCTATAGACAACTTCAGGGTGGTACTTCACCTCGATCACACCTAAGCGCGATATGCACACTTTCCGGCGCAGTGCTCCGTTCAGCGGTATCCCTCCAACGGAGCACGCTGCCGTACCGAAAGGGTTAAGTCAGTTCACAAATGGATAGATTACATAAAACCATTGAGACGATTGAAACGACCAGCATTGATCAACAGAAAAGGTATTGTCTTCATAATTACAACGCGAAACCATACACATTTTCGCGCCAAGCCCCAAGAATTGAGGGAGCTTGGTTGAGAAATTTTGAAGTGTCCACCGTATAGCCCGAACCTTGCACCGTCTGAATACCATTTGTATACTATTTCAATACCATTTGTACCAAACCTCTGTAGAATTCTCTTGAATGAGCTGAAGAAGTTCTCCACGGATTGAATTATAAAAATATCCGAAAAGCAACTGGTTATAGATAATAATGATCTGGTTAGCAACTGGCAACTGGTTATAGATAATAACGAACAATATATAAAGCCTGTCCACGTTAGATTTCGGACACTTTTCTTTCAGTGTAGTTTATGAAATATTTCACTTACATGACAGCTGAAACCCTCCTCTTTATTTCGATGTCCAACATGTTTACATTCTTCTTCAGTTTGGTAAAATGGCGTCGAATCAAGTGGAAGTACGCAAACGCATTTTGCGCGAACGGCAGCAAAATCCAACACTGTCGGTATGCGATCTCTCCAAAAAAACTAAAACTGCCGAAGTGTACCGTGTTTAGTGTGTGCAAATCGTTTGACCAGCGCTTAACTGTGGATCGGAAGGTTGAAAGCGGAACAAATCGAAATGTATGCTCCCGACAGATGGACCGAAAAGTGGTTGCCATTATTGAGAAACATCCTAACCTTTCAGTTAGAAATGTGGCTCGAAAGGTTGGAAAATCAAAATCATATGTACAAAAAGTGAAGCAGAGGCATGGACTGAAGGCGTACAAAGTGAAAAAGGTGCCCAATCGTGTTGATAAGCAAAATTTCTCTGCAAAAGGCCGTGCTAAGGTGCTCTACACCCAGTTTTTGCAAAAATGTTCATGTGCCATAATGGACGATGAAACTTATCTTCTCAAAGACTTCAAACAGCTTCCGGGTCTCGCTTTTTATACTGCAATGCGAAGGAATACCGTAGCCGAGTGTTTCCGGACCAAGAAGCAGTCTAAATTCCCCAAAAAGTACTTGGTTTGGCAGGCCATATGCAGTTGTGGCCGAAAATCCAAATCTTTCGTCTCTACCGGAACTATCAACAAAGATGTCTACGAGAAGGAATGTCTCCAGAAGCGGTTGCTATCATTCATAAGAAGCCACGACTCTCCAGCGTTGTTTTGGCCAGATTTGGCCTCTTGTCACTATGCAAAATCCATCTTGGGATGGTATAATGCACATGAGGTCAAATATGTGCCAAAAACAGCAAATCTACCGAACTGTCCAGAACCTCGCCCAGTGGATAAGTACTGGGCTCTGATTAAGCGAAAACTATCCGAAACTAAGAAGAAAGCGAATGGCATTACTGATTTCAAGAGGAGATGGAAAAGCGCCGCCGCCAGGATATCTGAGGATACTGTACGGAACCTAATGGCAGATGTTCCCGAGAAAGTTCGAGAATTTTACAGACAACGTAATTAACATCGAAGTAAGCTTTCCTTGTTCTAGATATAAGTCTATTTTACTGAAATAAACAATCGGTTTTGTTGTATTACGTGAATTTTTGTTTTATTGACATCATCTTGGTGTCCGAAATTTAACGTGGACAGGCTGTACTTCAGCAAAATTGACTCTTATTATATATCTTTATTTATTATTTAACATTTCACTCAAAAATGAACAAACAAACCACTTTTTAAATGTCCTATTATGATTTGGTACACAATTTGGGTAGTGGTGTATGTTTACCCACGACGAAAATGAGGTATGATTTTATTCTGATTTTTATGTTCAAATAAACCCGACTTACACTGTTTCTAAATGTTTGCATTAATTTTTTTTTATCGAGTTATCGATATCAAGTAAAACACAGTTTATGCTTGTACATAATTGGCTGCGATTGTTTTGTTCAATACTGTCTGTTCATCTCGGTGTACATCGAGCCAAACGCCGATACAATATTCACTCGTAAATTCTTATATACCTTCCCTTCTTATGTACCGTCAATACGCACAACGAGCAAGTCCTTAAAAGTAGAGCAACTTCCAAACAAAAGAACATCATAACATCGTACGAGCAGGGAAGCGCTCCGCGTAACAGAGCACCAACCAATCCTTTTGCTATCCTTTAAAGGCGGGAATGCGAGAGACCCCGAGCGTGCTCTCGTTTGACCAATGGTCAGCTCTGCGCTATACTTTGACACATGAGCAGGATTAGGAGACGACCCGAAAGAAAAGCAAAAAAAAAGAATATGAGAAGCAACTCTTCTCGCATACATTGCACTGAGGGCCGAACGCAAAAGAGGTCCCGGTGATCTAATTAGGATCGGAATATGCATTATTTCCTCTGGAAGGAGCGGCTGCGACTGCTGTTGTATCGCAGTAGGCTGCGACTGTAATAAATTGGAGCAAACTGACCGTTGATGACGTGCCAGGATAAGTTTGGCGGGAAAAATTATGAAAAACTTCGACAGCAACAACAGAAACAAGACGAAAAGAAAAGCATTCATCTATCGCCAACGATAGAAGAAATGTGGAACATTTAAAAAACGTTAGCGTTTTAATTCCGGCTAAGGCTAGGGAGCACGCGCCTTCCGAAATTGGGAGCATCTGTTATTGTTTTTTGATTTCTTGCTTCGTTTCCGACGAAAACGAGGACGTTGTGGGCGTCCACAGAAGGACACAAAAGGATGCGCGAAGAGGTGTGTGCAACGGACCGTAGCAACAAATCAACAACAACAACAACAAAAAAAAAGACACCACAAGGAGTAACGACTTTTATCCATCAGTCGTTTTGGCGCGAGCCACTTTTTATTGCGTGACATGTGTTGCTTCTACAACAAAGACTTTCACCTCTGCGAAATCAATTTTCGATCAAAGTAGGTTGCCACTGTGTAATGGCGGTTGGTGGCTGGGAATATTGCAACGGCCTACTACTTCGGTGATCACCCCCATCGAATCGTTAATTCACTTTTTGCGCCCCACGCGCGGGACTGCAACTGCAACTTCAAGACGCCAACAGATGTTTTTCAATTCGAGAGATCAGGCAAAGGGCGATCGAAGCAACCATCCGAGACGCGAGTCGCAGTCTTCGCTAGGATAAAACGGAAACATCGACACAAGCAGCAGCAGCAGGAGAAGCAGTAACTGTTTCTTTTGCTTCAATGTTATACGTGTTGTTTTCTTACCAATCGGAGGGTGTACACTCGTTAATTAACGTCTTCAGGATCGATTCGGGAGATAAACGTCTGGCGATGATCCCTTGGCGGCAGCAAGCGGGCAACATATGACTGATTGTCCTCGTTGCGTCGTCGTCGTCGGGTGAACGAATGGTCCATGCTTTTTGGTGGCGTGCGAGATCCAGGTGTGGCCACAGCCCGGGGAAAAAAACGCGAGTCAAAACCATTGTGTATACAACCCGAATGACGTTCCTCGGAAGGATGACGTCGCCGGCGCTGATGATGGTAGACTAATGGGCGAAAAAGGGTGCATCATAATAAGATGCTGCCGCGTTTGTTTTTTTTTTTTGGTTTGGTTCGCTCGAACAGAAGGGTCACGCAGACATCAATTACCGAAAACCGGTCAAAAGGATGCGAGAGATGAGACGAGAGCTGCACAGAAAGATTCGGGACAGCAGCCCGAAATTAATGATGACGGCGACACAATGCAAGCATCCCAAAACAGAAGAAGCTGGTGTCCTCTTACACACAAACGCGGGAAGGATGTTCACGCGACGAAAGGATATTATGCAAACGGACCTCTTTCCTCAGGGCAGCTGATGATGGGCTTTATGTGTGGACGACCTCGGGATGAAAACGTTCCGGTGCTGTTTCTGATATTGCCCTTCATTGGCTTCGGTGAGGATAGATGATACACGGCGTGTCAGGTCGTCGGATTACGTGTATCGCATTCAGGAAAAGGGGTCACTGTCTGAAGGCCACGTCCGTCCTGTGGACGGATGCGTGAGAAAGTCGGGAAATGGTATCATCTCAGCGTGATTCCATCACACATTTTTTTTGCTTCCTCTCCATCAGACACATTCATTCAATCGAATCACCGATTGTTTGAGCCAATCATAATCCATCTTGCGGCTGCTGACCGCTCACCATCCAGGTGCGCTATCAATCCTCCGGATCACGCAAGAGCCGAGTGTGATTGTCAATTGCAATGAATGGAAGAGTGGAGAAATTTGCATTCACTTCCTTATCGATCACCCGCTGCAACAGCGTCCGATTGATTGCAGTCAGCTGAAATCGCATGAAGCGCAGAAAATCTGGAATGCATCAATGAATTCTCTTCCATTCAGGCAGGCAGCCAGGTAGCCAGTCCACACTTAGTATTCCGCGCGGGTTCATCACGACAATGGCCGCGCACCGAGCCAAAGATAGCCCTCGGAAGAAAGTTTGCGCACGTCTGCGCAGATGTCGCTTCCGATACTCGTCCAAGGGTTTAGACTTTTGCACTGCGTTGATTGGAGGTGAGCTAAGGTAAGGATGAGACACAATTCTGAAGCTTTAGTTTGGAGTTTACTGACAGCACAACGTCAATGCTCGGAGGGAGTGACTAATTCACAGCTTCCAAACTCTGAACTCTAGATTTATAATGAATACTAGCTGACCCGGCAAACTTCGTCTCGCCCAAAATTTATTTTTCGTTATCACATCCACGTTTTCTTAGTAAGCGCACGTTCATGGGTCCAATCGCAGAACTGATGTTGGGATTATGGGAGGTCCCGACCCCCCTTCCGTAGTCGAGCCATTTCCGCCAACCCGTAGCCGTCCTAGTCCTACGTGTGGGTGTGGCGAGGGGGTCTCCCAAATCGACACCTCCGGCAAGTATGATACCGTTTTGCCCTAGACGATTCTTGATCCGCCCTTCGGTTTCAGCCAACCTCCGCCAACGTTATTTGATCGACATTCGCTAGGCAGCCGGACTCTGATCAACCGGACACTGGGACGCACTGAAGTTGGTATTATGGGAGGCCCTGACCCCCCTACCGTAGTCGAGCCATTTCCGCCAACCCGCAGCCGTCCTAGTCCTACGTGTGGGTGCGGTGACCGGGTTTTCCCAACTCGACACCGCCGGCAAGTATGACTCCGTTTTGCCCTCAACGACTCCTGATCCGCCCATCGATTTCAGACTATCTCCACCTGATCGATCATCGCAGTGATATGAGCAGACGAGCTAGATAGTCGCAAAATCGAAGAGATCGCTATTGTTCAAACAAAAAGTAAACCAAAGTCGTTTTTTGAGGGGTCTAAAGCTTGTCCCTGGGATAAAGCCCCCAACAGCAACCATGGATTCGTTGAGGGAGCGCAATTTCTTCATCGACATTCGTGGAATTCGCAAGTTGAGGGATGAAAACATTTTCAACTTCATCGCAAAAAACCTAAAACTAACACCGATCGATGTAGCAGCCATACAAATTGATAGGATCGAAGGGAAGGTGTTTGTGGAGATGAAGACGGAAGAAGCAGTTCAAAGAGTGGTTGAAGAGTTCGATAACAAGTACTCATTAAACAACAACGGAACAACTCACCGTATACGTCTGTACGTTGAGGATGGAGGTACTGATGTTAAGCTCCATCACCTACCACCAAACATGCCAGAGGAGTGGATCATCGAATACCTTTCGAACTACGGGAACATCATTTCCATCAAACACGAGATGTGTCATTCGCAATTCTTTTCGCAAACACCAAGTGGAATCCGTATTGTTCGTATTCGGATGACGAGTCCCATTCCTTCATTTGTGAACATCAAAGGGTACAGCTCACACGTCACATACACCAACCAAATTCAGACATGTCGTCACTGCAACCAGGAGGTTCATTTTGGAGTCAGCTGTTCGGAGAACCGTGCAAAACTTTCACTACAAAACAAATCATCGCTATACTCCAGAGTACTGGCGCAAACGGGAAGCTCGGATAGGCCTGGGGAGCGACCAGCATCCATACCATCATCAGCACCTTCATCAACACAATCATCATCACAATCACAATCTTCGTCGCAGATCCAAACGTCAATACAATCGCAAACCGCAACACAACACTTCAAACGACCGGCCTCACCGCATGATGCAGAACTCAGAGAAAAAGCAGTAAAGACCTCATCGACCGACGTAGGAGAGCCTACTGTTGAAGCAGCACCGGATAAAACAACGAAGGGATACGATGGAGTGAGCACCATAAGTGACCGCTCACGCATCACACCGACCAACAGCAGATCAAACTCTCTCAACAGAAAATCAGATAAAACAATGGAGATATCGGATGATGAGTCTTCGGCGCAAGATTGCATGCGAGTTCGACGTCATACGAGGAGCAAATAAGAGGGCAAGTAAAAGTTTTAACTGAAATGGATCCAAGGAATACTGTAACGAACTTTACTTACACTTTCGCAACTATAAACTTGAATGGTATAAGCAACACAAACAAAATCAATTCGTTAAGATCATTCGTGCGCACACTAGACTTAGACATAATAGCAATGCAAGAGGTGGTTAACGATAGTATCTGTATCCCTGGAAATGATATGTAGTAAATATTGATGAATCAGAGCGGGGTACTGCAATAGCCGTACGAAATGGAATCGAAGTTAAACAGATACAAAGGAGCTTGGATTCAAGGGTCATATGCATTGATCTGGGAAATGATGAAAATAGAGTAAGAATAATTAATTTGTACGCACCATCAGGCTCGAACAACAGATCTATTAGAGAAGATTTCTTTAATCACACTATCTCCTTATTTTTACAAAATCATCCTCCTCACACAATAATGTTGGGAGATTTCATCGCGGTCACTGATTACAATGATGCGACAGGTGTTTCAAACATGAGCCCAATGTTGAAAAGACTGTGCAATAGCATAAATCTTAAGGATATATGGAAACATTTCAATCAGCGAATTGAGTATACTTTCGTTCGAGGTCGGTCAATGTCTCGAATTGACAGGATATATGTTACCCCAGTATGTCTCCCAAATGTACGATACTGCAGGCTAGAATCAAACTGTTTCAGTGACCATAGATCTGTTATTTCCCGGATAGTCCTTCCATTACGTACTCAAACAATCGAGCGCCCTTTCTGGAAGATAAACAATCATCTACTGACCGAACAAAATTTGACGGAACTGCGAGAAAGGTGGAATTTTTGGTCCCGCCAAAAACGAAATTACAATTCGTGGGTTGACTGGTGGTCTTTGTATGCAAAAAGGAAAATCGCTTCTTTTTTTCGTTGGAAAAACTCAATCTGTGTAAAAAAATTCAACGACACAATGGGTTTTTATCACTTTTGTTTGAACCAAACATATGAACAACATAAGAACCGCGACTGTACCACTGAAATCAACAAAATAAAAGCAATAATGCTACAAAAACAGAAGAAATTTTCCGAATCAAAAAAAATAAGAACTCTACTTTTCTGGGAGGGGAAGACATTTCAATCTTCCAAATTGCGGACCGAGTTAACGGCAACGAGACACAACTATCGCATCCCTAGATATCAATGGTCAGCGGACTATGGACAAGGAGCAAATAAGTCGACATGTACAGCGACATTATCAAAACCTTTTCGACGAACAGGACACTGAAGCGGATAACCGCTTCAATCCAAGACGATCGCTAGAAGAAAATGATGAGGAGAACAGTCGACTCATGGATGACCTGACATACGACGAAGTTTTTGCGGCTATCAAAGGTTCGGCAGCAAACAAATCCCCGGGCAAGGACGGCCTTTCAAAAGAATTTTATCAGAAATGCTGGGAAATAATCAAACAACAGTTTCTGCTGGTGCTGAACGAGATCAAGAACGGGCATGTAACAGAGGATCTACAGGATGGTGTGATTGTGTTGGTTCGAAAAAAAGGAGTGGGGAATGGTATAAACTCTCTTCGGCCAATAACATTGTTGAACGTAGATTACAAAATATTCAGCAGAGTGATGAAGCAAAGGGCTGAAAAAATATCAACGGCGGTTCTTTCTTCTCATCAAAAATGTAGCAATGGAAGTCACACAACCTTTGAAGCCACGTGTGTAATTAGAGATCATATTGCAATTTCTAAACAAGAATCAACGGGTGGAATCGTAATTGCATGCGATCTCAGTAATGCGTTCGACCGCGTCAGTCACACATACCTGTTATCGAGCATGAGAAGAATGGGTTTCAATACACGTTTTGTGAGTCTGCTGGCAACTCTCTCAGTACGCGCCAAGTCTCAATTAATAATCAATGGACACATCACTCAACATATTCACATAAAACGATCGGTTAGACAAGGTGACCCATTAAGCATGCTGTTGTTTGTACTGTACCTGCAACCTCTACTAGACAACTTGGCCGAAATATGCAACGATCCGGGAGAATGTGTTGTTGCGTATGCAGACGACATAACAATTATAGTCCGAAGTCCTGAGAAAATTCAACAAATTTTGCAGTGTTTTGAACAATTTGGTTTGGCAGCAGGGGCAAAGCTGAACATGGAGAAGACCGTTGCTATGGAGATCGGTGCTCAGCTTCCTGCATGGACAGGAATAATAAAAAAGGACATCATCAAGATACTTGGTGTCCTTTTTAAGAACAGCATAAAGGATACAGTCGCACAGAACTGGGAAGCCGTGTATCGTAGTGTGAACGGCCTTCTACAATTAAATCGTCCACGCATAGTGAACATAAAACAAAAGGTTATGCTTCTCAACACATTTATATGCTCCAAGTTATGGTACTTATCCTCAATTCTCCCAATGCCAAATAAGTACGTAGCTTTGTTCACAAAGCAAATTGGGTTCTTTCTGTGGAATGGTGTGCCCGCACAAAGAGTCAAAATGATTGATATTATTCGCCCAAATACGAAAGGAGGATTGGGTTTACATTCGATTGTTCTCAAAACGAAGGCCCTGTTAGTAAATCGTTATCTTAGAACATTGAACGAGGGACCATCTCTAGACTACTATATGCAACTTCCTCAAACACCTTCAGACCTTATCCACATCAAAACTATTAAGGCTGCTCTTCAAGAAATCCCTGATCATATACAGCAAGAACCGAAGGCAAATATTATTTATCATCATTTCCTTAATCAGCTGCCAGCGGTTGGAGTCACCACACGTTGCACTAGAAATTGGAAGCTGATATGGAAGGATATAAACAACAAAAAGTTATCTTCTGACGAAAAATCAATGTATTATCTGCTGGTTCATGGCAAACTACACCACAATGAGCTACTTTACAGACAGGAGAGAAGAGATGACCCGAATTGCCAGGTGTGCGGACAATGCGAAACGATAGAACATAAATTTTCTGGGTGCCAAAATGTGAACATTTTGTGGCAAGAAATTATAAGAAATATTCATGCAATAAGTCAGCAGCAAAATTTGATCTTCGAGAATCTACATTTTCCTAACATAAACTGTGAAAGAAACATAAAATATAAAATTTTGAAAATTTTTATAAGATACATTATGTACAATTTAGAAGCTTCTGACGTAAATAGAAGTACTAATTCATTAAGGAATTATATAGCAATGTACATATAAAACTAATAAATAAAGCACTTTCTAACAAAAAAAAAATCGCTTACTCGCCGGACTGAGCGGCGCACTGATATTCCAATACAGAAAACCAATTCGCAACCTTGCGATCTTCTCGTCTACTATCAGAACGTGGATGGAATAAATACGTGTGCCAACGATTACCTATTGGCAACATCGGATGGCGCGTATGACATTATTGCGTTCACCGAAACCAAGCTGGACGATAGAACCCTCTCAACTCAGATTCTCGGCCAGCACTACGAAGTTTTTCGATGTGATCGTTCTCTGTACAACAGCCGTAAAGTGTCTGGGGGCGGCGTTTTACTGGCAGTTCGAAAAGATCTGAAGGCGCGGATTATCGAGGATATCACTTGGCGCACTGTAGAACAAGTCTTGGTGGAAATTGAACTCGTTGGTCAAAACCTCTTCTTCTGTGTGGTGTACTTTCCTCCTGATCGTATCAATGACTCTTCTTTGATTGGAGATCACATCAAATCCGTCGAAACTATATGTGGTTTTGCTGCTGCAGTCGATGAAATAATAATTATTGGCGAATTCAATCTCCCAGGTCTCAGATGGCGTTCTTCAACACACGGTTTTCTATTTGCTGATCCAGCGCACTCACAGATTACCCCAATCGCCTCGGATCTTTTGGACAGCTACAGTACTGCCACTCTTCGACAGATAAATAGCGTACCAAATGAAAACATTCGCATTCTGGACTTGTGCTTTGTCAGTTCTACAAACCAAGCTCCTAGTTTGGTACTAGCTACGACCCCTTTAGTCAAGGTTGCACGGCATCATCCTCCACTGCTGATATCGTACAAAAGGAGTAAAATATCTTTAAGAGACGACCCTGCATCTGTGAGCTACAATTTTTACAAAGCCGACTTTTCTAGCATCTCTGACGTCTTGAATGAAATCAACTGGGACGAAATTTTAGATAATGACGACGCTAACAGTGCAGTGCAGACATTTTCTAATGTTTTGGCCTATGTCATTGATCGACACGTTCCCTAAAAGGTTCATACCATTGCTAAAGGACAACCCTGGCAAACTTTGGAGCTTTGCAACCTTAAATCGCGAAAAAGAGCTGCCCTGAGGAGATTTTCAATACAACGAACTTCAATGTCAAAGATCTTTTATCGGCGTATAAACAGCGTTTACCGCAAGCTCAGTCAAAGTTGTTTTAGACGATATACACGTAATCTACAAAACAATTTTAGAAGAAATCCTAAATCGTTCTGGAAATTCGTCAACAAACAACGCAAGGAAGATGGATTGCCTTCTACAATGTCGTACGAGGGTACGGCAAGTTCAGATACAGAAGAGATATATCGTTTATTCTCGAAGAAGTTCTCCACTGTGTTCTCTGATCGCTCACTATCTACAACGGAAGTTGTTTCCGCTGCCAGGAATGTTCCGTCAATGAGCTACTCTTTCAGCAGCTTCGATGTTGCGGAATCCCAGATTCTCACCGCCGCCGCTAAACTAAAATCATCTGTTAGTCCAGGCCCAGATGGTATTCCATCCATGCTATTGAAAAGATGCATAAATAGTTTATCGACGCCATTGTTGTATCTCCTCCGGCTTTCCTTGATTTCGGGAACTTTTCCTGAGCTTTGAAAACAATCGAAATGTTTCCGGTACACAAGAAAGGTGATAAGCGAAACGTCGATAACTATCGCGGTATTTCATCGCTTTGTGCTGCTTCTAAACTCGTTGAATTAGTAGTGATGGAACCCATCTTCTCGTTTTGTAAACAGTACATAACTGATGACCAGCATGGATTCATGCCGAAACGCTCAACATCGACGAACCTGTTAGTATTTTCAAATTATGTAGTGGATAGTTTGTCACGGAATAGCCAAACTGATGCCATCTATACGGACTTGACTGCTGCATTCGACAAGATTCATCACGACATCGCAATCGCAAAACTGGAAAAGCTCGGATTCACAGGAAGGATGTTAGATTGGTTCAAATCCTATCTCAAAGAACGAAAACTTCGCGTTACCATCGGTGATAGCAGCTCCAACATTTTTTCTGCAGCTTCCGGTATTCCTCAAGGAAGCCACCTCGGACCCCTGATCTTTCTAATCTACTTCAACGACATTTGCTTGGCATTAGAAGGACCTCGCGTTTCGTTTGCGGACGATTTAAAAATCTATTGCCGTATTAGTTCTGTAGCCGTCTGCTGGTTTCTTCAATGACAGCTGGATATTGTAGCCGAATTGTGCGCCACGAACTGTATGGTTATAAATCCATTAAAATGTTCCACGATATCCTTCTCTAGGAAAAAAGAACCGATCACGTTCGAATACGTTCTCTCTGGTGTTCCCATTCCCCGAGTTATGAAGGTGAAAAATCTTGGAGTGATACTGGATTCGAGACTGTCGTACAAAGAACATGTATCGTATGTTGTAGATAAAGCATCTAGAAACTTGGGATTCATTATGCGGGTTTCAAAAACTTTCACGGACGTACATTGTCTCAAATCCCTGTATTGTGCTCTAGTTCGGCCTGTTCTGGAATACTGCAGTATCGTTTGGAATCCGCACTATCAAACTGGCATTACGAGAATCGAGTCCGTTCAGAGAAGATTCATTCGGTACGCACTTCGTCTGCTTCCGTGGCGCAATCCTCATCAGCATCCTAGTTACGAAACCCGATGCTTGTTGATCCATCTGGATTCACTGCACTGCAGAAGAAAGCTAGCTAAGTCTTTGTTTGTATCGGATACACTCACTGGTCGCGTCGATTCTCCAGAAATTTTAAGCCACCTAAATCTCAACGTACCACCTCGACGGTTGCGGAGAGTTCCTTTTCTGCGGACCATACTTCGGCGAACGAATTATGGCATGTACACAGCAATAGCAAGCCTTCAGCGTGCATTCAACACAGTTTCTTCGGCGTTTGATTTTAACGTTTCGCGTGTTACATTGAAACATCGGTTTTTAGAATTAATTAGAGTTAGATAATTGTATCATTTGGACCACTGTAGTCTGTTGATGCCAGAACAAATAAATAAACTGATCATTGATTAATATTCTAATCTAGCCTTTAAAATTATTTTTTACTATGAAATTTCAGTATTTCTACCAAAACTCGACATTATAATATCAGATTATTTTCAGACATAATTCTCGTGCAAGATTTTTCATCCACTTGCATAAAACATGTTTCTCAGCTACATGAAATAAATCTTTGATACAGAAAATATGATAGAATGAAGACAGGCCTAAATAGAACAATTCCTTTCTCGAGTTTTGCTCTTATCAACACATTCGGCGATCCATTTTTATTTATATTTTCAATTGTCTTGTTTGGCTGGTATATGTTTGGTTGAAATATGTGCATTATTTTTATGGGACCCCCTCTCCTTTCCAGAGGAGGAATGGCTGTCATACCATCATAGAAAACATTTCTCGTACCCAAAAACCCACACATCCCAAATTTGACTCTATTTGATTGATTAGTTCTCGAGTTATGCAGAAATTTGTGTTTCATTTCTTTGACGGTTCCCCTTAGAAAGGTGGGGGGAGTGTTAAACCACCTTAGAAATGTTTTTTGCCCCCTAAAACTTCCACATGCCAAATTTGGTTCCGTATGCTTCATTTGTATTGCAGTCCCCCCTCCCTCTATTTGCTTGATTAGTGTTCGAATTATGCAGAAATTTGTCTCTCATTTGCATGGCAGCTCCCCCTTAGAGAGGGGGGTGGAGTGTCTGACCACTATAGGAAAATTTATTGCACCCTAAAACGTCCATATGCATAATTTGGTTTCATTTGCTTGATTAATTCTCGAGTAATGCAAAAATTTGTGTTTCATTTGTATGGCAGCCCGCCCTTAGAGAGAGGGGTGGAGTGTCCAACCACCGTAAAAACATTTATTGCACCCTAAAACCTCCACATGCCAAATTTGGTTTCATTTGCTTGATCAGTTCTCGAGTTATGCAGAAATTTGTGTTACATTTTATGGCACAACCCCACCCCCCTCCACCCCCCCCTCCTTAGAGAGGGGGGGTTAAAAGTCTAACCCTAAATCCTCCTTGATTAATTCCCGAGCAATGTAGAAATTTGTGTTTAATTCGTATGGCAACTCCACCGGAACGCTGAATTTGTCCTCTGCGGAGAAGAACAACAGGCCCGGCAGCTGACGAAAGTCCGCTTTGACGTAGGTTTCGTCGTCCATTACCAGGCAATGCGACTTCGTCAGCATTTCGGTGTACAGCTTCCGGGCTCGCGTCTTCCCCACCATGTTTTGCCTTTCGTCGCGGTTAGGAGCCTTCTGAACCTTGTATGTACGCAGGCCCTCCCGCTGCTTGGTCCGCTGGACGAATGAACTTGACAAATTCAGCTTATTGGCCACATCCCGGACCGAACTTCTCGGATCACGTCTAAACTGCTTAACTACGCGCTTGTGATCTTTTTCACTGACGGAGCATCCATTTTTGCCGTTCTTCACCTTCCGGTCGATGGTTAGGTTCTCGAAGTATCGTTTTAGTACTCTGCTGACCGTGGATTGGACGATTCCCAGCATCTTACCGATGTCCCGATGTGACAACTCCGGATTCTCGAAATGAGTGCGCAGGATTAATTCACGACGCTCTTTTTCGTTCGACGACATTTTTCCAAATTTACGAAAAATTGACAGTGAAGCATGGCCAACGTGATCTATACACTCTTATCTGATTATAAGCGAAAGCTGAAGATATAATTCCTAAAAATTAAATTTCTACAGCGTTTTTTCCGTGATGCAATTTGATGTGACACACCCTTTATATATATATATATATATATATATATATATATATATATATATATATATATATATATATATATATATATATATATATATATATATATATATATAGATTTGTATTTCGGTACGAATCCCCTTCCATTGTGTCCATCATCTTGTTTGTAAACAAAACCTGGGGTTTCGCTCCTCAAATGTAATTACCTTGCCAAATCATGAACTCCAGAGCAACTTTATCCATGAATCTACCGGAAAACATTTTCTCGCGCCGTGACTAGGCAAGAAAAAGCCTAGGAAGCTGTCAGAAATTCATGCACACGTATGTTTTATCGTCAATGAGCAGGCATCCTTGGTACCTCTTCAGAACCTGATCATACAACCTCCGAGCGTGAGTTGTAATCACTAGATGCTGCTTGTTTGCTCGGTAAGAACGAAATTTTGCTCGCAGGCGGATTCTTCGAACGGTGTCAATCCAGAGTTTGCTTTGATGATTCTCTACACACTCAAATCCATCCAACGATCGTAAGTTTCACTAAGGCCATGTTCTCACTGCAGCGGGGCGTCAACGTGGCGTGAGCGGGGCGTGTTCACTTATCGCCACGATATTTTAATTCACTTACATTGCACCGTGCCAGCGGCGTGTCTTCGACGTATTTTATACAAATTGACAATGTGTGTTTTTGAATGAAAGAAAAAAAATTGGTTTATTTTTAAATATTCCAACATCGTTGGACGTATCCGGGACGAAAATCGGACGGTGAAAAACGTAAAAATTACTACAAACTACAAACAAACATATGCAAGAGAGAAACGGAGAAGTACAAATATCGCCGGCGTGAAGTGTTTTCGTTTGCACGCCCAGCCACACGCCAAAACCCCGCTCACGACACCTCAGCCTGGTGTGAACACATCGGTAAGAACACACACGATTAATCGTAAGCCCCGCTGCAGTGAGAACATAGCCTAAGACGCTGCTAAGTTGAATGTTCAACGTGAGTGTGTCTGATATTAATTTTGCCCACTTGTCTACGAAATGGAATCGGCGCACGAAAAGCGGTGAAACTTTCACCATCAGGAGAGGACTGCTTTATAAACAAACCGTTGTTAAAATTTTTTTTGAAGCGGTCACTGAGCGTGCCGCTGCAAAATATATAACGCGTACAAATTCTAAGGAGTCGAAAAGTAGTCCTCAACATTTAACACGTTATTGCACACAAACGGGTGAACATTTTTGACGTAGGACTACGTCTTTCATTTCTATACCGGGGTGTAAAATCAAAGTTTCGAAAACGAAAGCGTTACGCCGGAGACCGAGATTTTGAGCGTTAATAGTTCCTAAACAACTGAACGAAATGGTTTGATAAACACTTCATTCGAAAGATAAAATGTCTACTTGTTACTTTTTGATCCAAAAACTTGTTTCAATAGCCTAAAATTGCTTTAAAAATAGGTTATTGAAATCACCAATCGGTATATAAGCGAGCGCCGGCCGGAAATCCACTCAGTTATAATTCAACAGCGATTGGAGCATGTTGTCGCTGTTGTGGTGAAGCTAACTTCGTTCATCATGCAAGCGCTGATGAACGGTGTCACCAAGAGCCTGTTTGTGCACCTTAGGTCAGAAGGGAATCCATCAGGAGGAGAGTGATGCCACTAAAAAGGCGACCAAGAGAGTATCAGCATCGAAAAACGGTTCCGCTTGAGACATCGGAGCAGCCGCCACACAAACACATACACGCGCGGAACTCTTATCGTTTGGTTGCCATCCAGCATCGAGAAGATTCCGGAAAGATGTCATCGTTGCTGAAAAATAATCTGCCAGTTCCCCTTGGAATTGAGAAATACATTCAAGCGAAAAAGTTTATTTTAATGTTTTCTATCCATATAATACCGATGTGATCAAATACATTTGGTTTTCTGATTTTTCAATCAAGTGCGATCAACGTAAGACCACGTCTTTCGGCAATTTATTAGAGGTGCAATGAATCTTAAGAAGAAATTCCCGCTCTACGCGCACTGGCAAACGATGTTTTCTAAACAATTTCTCAAACGAGAAATGGGTGCTGTGAGAAAGGATGAGCGAACGCAAAAATTATGTAGACTGATTTGATGCAACATATATTTTGTCTATTGGAGATGGAATACAAATCATATCACAATACAAGCAATGTATTATGTATTATACAACTATTGTGTGATTGCTTTTTTTTTGCTGAATATTGTGCCTCCAACGTAACGCTCTCGTTTACGAAGTCCCCCAAATATTCATTTATTCATTCATTCAGAATGGATTCAAATGCAACTAAAAACAAATGATCACTAAATCAACGATAGTCCTACGTCACCCTTGCGGTTATAATACAGATATAGCCCACTTCCTGTTTTTGATCAAGGTAGTACAGTAGGTATCGTCGTTTTTTTGACGTGGGACTACGTCTAGCCGGAATATATGGAGGGTAAAATGAAAACCTAAACACAGAACATGCAGGAAAAAATGAAAGATTTCGAATGCTTATAGCTCGAACATTTCGTACTGGATAGGAGAGATGTTTGCATCACTTGATAGGGAATATTTCTACGCGTCTATCGCAACTAACAAAATGTTGTTTTTCATTAGATACACAATTGAATAACTGTAAAATATTAGGCGTTATCTAAACGCCCTAACTGCATCGTTTTGATTGGCCCGATTTACGGTTTCCCTAACACAGCCATCAAAACCAAGCAGCCTTGGGGAAATCGGCATTGCAAATACATGAAAGTAGGGGGACTTTTGTTCTCATCGAAAAATGTTCCCTAACACAGACTTTAAAACCAAGCAGCGAAATCGGCATTGCAAACACACGAAAGAGCCTAGAGGCGAGTGAACTGAAAAGTTTAAACCCTCTTAAAGCCAAAAAGAAGAAAAAGAACACACGAAAGTAGGGGGAGCTTTTGTTCCCACCGAAATGTGTTCCCTAATAGAGATTTCTAAACCAAGGTGCCTGGAGAAATCGGTATTTCAAATTCATGCAAGTCGGCGGTATTTTTGTTCCGACTGGAATGTGTTTCCCTAACACAGACTTCAAATCCATGAAGCGTGGGGAAATCGGCATTGCGAATTCATACAAATCGGGGGTATTTTTGTTCCGATTGAAATATGTTTCCCTAACACAGACTTCAAAACCGAGGTTTCTGGGGAAATCGGCTTTGCAAATAAATGCAAACTGCGAGTACTTTTGTCCTCGCTTGCCTTTGTGCAGAGTGAAATATGTCTGTCCTAACATGATCTTCTAAACTTAGGAACCTGGGAAAATCGTGCAGCCACTAGAAGCGAATGAACTTCCCAGTTTCAAGCAAATTCGAGATTCGAGAAGTATGTACACTTTTGGGATGTAAACTTCAGAGGGAAATGTAAAATAAAATAATCGTTTGATAATTTTTTTTTTGTCTTTATTGGAAAGATTTTCAGCCTTAGGCTGGTTCATCAAACGTTTGATAATTCTTCCGTACATATATTTTGTTCTAGTCATCATACCAAACGTAAAAGGTCCGTCATTAAATTTACTTGTAACGAAGAACAATCAATCACAATAAATGAATTGACTTTACACGGCATTTGTTCATTTTTTTCACTCACAGAGCAAATATATTGAACTCAATTGAATTTGGAAACTGTTTCATTCAATCAAGAATTTAATCAATACAAACGAATGATTGCTAAGCTAAGGTAGTTCCACGTGAACCTTGCGGTTATATCATAGATATAACCCACTCATTTTTTTTTTCTCATTTCTGTTCTACCCACGCAATATACGAGTTTTTGGATGCCAGTTAACACGTTGGGCCCCATGGCGGTCCCGAGGAACTGACGTTGAGCTTTTCGTTTGAAAAACGATGATCACATTGTTTGTTTTCGGAAGTATTACGATAGGTGCCTACCAATGAGGTACATATAGAGGTGGAGCAGTTGGTGAAGTGTATCTGTATTGGCAAGCAAAATATCGTGTTGTAATTATTTGCATTCAATATGGAATGTATATGGAAGAAACAAAACAATGTCGGAAGTACTGACGGTTGCATGATAAGTTGAGCCAAAATTCTCATGAAATCATTCAACTGGTTGTTTTTGACCAGATGACAATTAAATCGTGGCTTATTTGGATTATTCATGTAGTAAAAAGGTCCAGAGAGCAGTCATATGCTTAGTTCTCTAAAGCAGTAACATTTTCGGTGAAATTTCGATTAATTGGCGATTATTATCTCACAACATACACACCGACACTGAGAGCCTT
Organism: Toxorhynchites rutilus septentrionalis; assembly: GCF_029784135.1. Lineage (NCBI taxonomy): Eukaryota > Metazoa > Arthropoda > Insecta > Diptera > Culicidae > Toxorhynchites > Toxorhynchites rutilus. The sequence continues at coordinate 177,462,755 of NC_073744.1, read as the reverse complement.
CGAAACATCAACTTCATAACGGTAAAATAATGAAACTTCGTTTGTTTCTATGAACCTGGGGGAGTGAAAATGGCACATGGAAATATCACTTTTATCCGTCTTTTTCGATGTGATTTCACAAATATTCACTCCACGCTATCACATTAACCTCATATTCAGCGGGAGCTCTACAAAAATGTACGTTTTTATTTGATACACAACTTTCTGAAAATAGCATTTTCACATGGATGCGGTGGGCAATCAAAGATAAACACAACGACTGATGTCACTATTTGCGGAATAGTAATGGCAGCGCATGCTGTGTCGCTCGAAATTCGATCATCTTCATTACCTTTTTTCCAGGACATTGGGTGCCTACTTTCTAGTCGAATTGCTGACTATTTTTTTATACAACAAATATCTTTGGGAGCGGGAACCGACACTGATATTGTGCCAATGCTCTTGATGCGGGCAGAACAGGAAACATAGCAAGAAAAATAAAAGTGTTAATATACAAATATGATGATTGTAGCAACGCTTATCAGAATTAAATACAAAAATACCTTCGTATGAAACACAGCTGAAAATAGTATATTCAGGTAAATGTTACATTCGGGTAAATGTTCATTCGGGTGATTGGTATTCGGGTGGATGTATTTCGAGTAAATGTGGCACAATCATGTGAATTGTAAGAAGTATTAGGAATTCTCATTTCCATGTCTTGATTTGTAACGTAATTACATTTTGTCAAAATTCATTTAAATTTTTTGATGTTACTTCTTGCTTCGCTAATTTTTCTTCCGAGTGTATACAGAATGTAAACAATACACACAAAACCATGATTGTGCCGAATTGAGTTATTTGTAAGCTGAGCAATTGAATCAAAACTTTAAAAAATCGTTCACTCATCATCAGCACAGAAAATTGAAACATTATTGGGCACAGATCATCTGCCAAAGGTGTGCCCCACGTCAAACCCAATACTTTGCGCTGCTCGTTTCCGAATGCTGCAAACCGCTGACGGGGTGATAAGACAGGCAAATAGAGCACCGAAAGTCCCCGACGAGCAAACCCTCCGCCACGGTTGTTTACCCGGGTGATGATGCATCCACAAAACCCATCTAAAGTGTGCGCGTGGGTCGATGAGCTGCTCGGATATCGCCGCATCCATCGACTCTCGTCTCGTCTCGGAGACTAGCCTTTTCCGGGGTCGGACCGATAAGTGAGGCCGATGTTCCAGAAGAGTTTGTGTGTTTGCTCAATGATATTGCTTGTGTGTCATTTTGTTTGAATTGGCATTTTTCCCATTAATTTTTTTTCGAGGTGCTATCGCACGAGGGAAATCGTGCAATGTTTGAACTGGTCCAGTTCGTCAAACGGATCATCTTTCGTCGCCGTGTCGATACGACGATGATGACGCCGTGTGTTTGTGTGGATATATGCAACGAGCATTTGAGAGCGGGGAAACGCGCGGATGGCCCATCTGCTCAGACCGCGAACGTCATCCGAAGGACGGTTGTGGCTTGTTTGCGCTTCGACTATAAAGCAATAAAAAACCAAGAGGAGCCGTAAAAATTATACCCAACTAAATTTGCCCCAGACGCGGCAGCGCGAAGGAAGTTGTCAGCAGAAACAGACGAGAAGAAAACGGCATTAAATTTCATACTTGAATGCGCCCGATGAGCTATTCTGGGAGCGATCATCTGAAATTGGTGCCCTCAAGGACGACCGAAGCGTTCGTTATCACAGCAGGCTTTGGCGCTCTTCAGCACATACTTCAAGGCCTGCTCAGCAGGCGCGAATAATGTGGCTGTTGAAAACGGTCACCTTCGTTACGCACCATTACCCTTCCGGGGGGGGAACTTCCGCCAGCGGATGTCCAGCATCTTATCGTTGTTTACCCTCAGCTACGACACCATCGACGCAGCGCGCTGGGATGAGGGCTTCCGCATTCATACCCATAAAATAGAATAACTGTCTCGAAGGGTTACCTGGAATCTGCCGCTTTGCATCGAGATCGCATCCGAAGCGAGACGAGCGCTGAATACCTCATGAGGGAAAGAAAGGATGGTTAAATTATGCAAATCGAAACCATACATCTTGGCTGACAAAATCCTCCTCACGAGGAAGCGAGCGAAGAGGTCGTTCCCAGCCGTGGCCACTAACAAGGTGCAAGTGTAGGGTCTCTCGCGCATTCCTGCCAAGGCGGCAAAAGGTGGTGAATATTTTATTTCATCATCATCATCATCATCATTCGTGCGCTCCGTTGGCGTCTGCTGGTGGCACCCAAATTAGCTTGCGCAGAACAATTGTTTCGCTAACCTAAAGATGGTTATTTCAGATTGTGCAAAGTAAGGGCTCCGATCTTCACACATAAGGAATCGTTCTTGTTAGTAGTCATCTTCGATGATCTCCGCACCCCTGAATCCAATTCGGATTGTCTTAATAACGCCCATCCCTTTGGTCAGTGATGGGAGCATACGCATAATTTTGCAACCGATGCGGCCACCCCCTCGTGCGGGATCGGTATGGTCGCTGGTGGCCTACTATGTGATGGAATTCAAAATTACACGTTTTCTCCGCTTCCTACTTGCGCGCACCATTGGGCACCCCAATATCATAGGCTATGCCTGCTCTCCTCCACTTTACAGTTGAGTTATTCTCCCCACCGATCGCGGTTGAACATTAATCATACACGGACGCGGCCACTGTGTTTGTGTCGGTATGTTTGCGTGGGGGATCTCAAGAGAATGATCGGTCAACTATCAGCGCGATCGCTTCAGCTAACGAACGGTGATGAGTAGCTGGCGATCGTAACCGCTATTATATCGGCAAGCCTCGTCGCCTACTCTGATTTACCCACCCTCAGCAGCAGCAGCAACGCTCTCTATTGTTGATCCCCTAATACGGGGTAGCTCGAATGATGAGTTATTCTTTGCGGCGGTGATCGGTACCTCTTTTGGATCCATTCATCCATTTACGATTTCCTGGTTGACGGTGTAAGCAGCAATGCCATTAATTACCACTTACGAATGCAGCAGAAAAATAATTTCTCTCGCTGAGAATCGTTATAGAATAATAATTATCCTGTCTGGTCGCAGATCGGTAGCCGAACACTCGCCTACTTTGATATTGGTAATTATTTTCTGCAGTATAACAGATATTACGAAGCAGAATATTTATTCGAACAATGGATTGACCAGGACTGGCGGTCATATCGTGATAAGATCGAAGTTTGTGACTATTATTTACACCGAACAAATTTTACTGACGCTAATAACCACTGTAATAAATGTACAAGTCTGGTTGGAAGATTTGCAGGGCGGTAATCAAAAAAATATTTAAGGTTCTAAGAATGACTTTACTCTCCAAACCATTCTCCCTCAATTTGAATACACTCTACACGAAAATGTTTTTATATCAAAATACAGATTATTTATATTTAAAAAATATATCTCTACAGTTTTGATGAATTTTTGTACTTTTCTTCAGATACCATCTATCAACGTTTGGACACTCTGTTGCTCAACCTATGCGTACATTTTATTCGACGATCTCTTCATATTTGCAGCATCCCGAGTCACGTTGGCAACCTTCTTCAATTCCCGATTGACAATATTTTTCGATTGCGAGGAATGGGGAGGATAGAGATCCTTTTCAATGTAATCGACGCCATTGTCATGGTACCATCGAAGCACCTCTCGACTGTGGTGGTGGCTTGCCAAATTTGGTCATTCACATTCACCGGACCTTTGTGAGCCTTGATAAACGGGAGGAAACGTTTCTGCAGGCACTCTTTCCTATACGTTTTCGAGTCCATTGTCTTGTTTGTGACGAGAACCTTTGGTTTTTGTCCACAACTGCAAATCCCTTGCCAAATCAAGAACTTCCTGGTAAATTTATCAGCGAAAACTTAAATTTGCTGTGACATTCCCTCTGGCAGTGGGCTTATAGAATTTCAGGTCTGAGAGCTGTCCAAAATCCATTTTCACGTACGTTTCGTCCTCAGTCATAATGTATCGTTCGTAATTCGTCAAAACCTTGTTGTACAGGGTCATTCAGATAAAACGCTCGCGCAACAAATTTTAATAACTTCTATTAAAGTGAACCGATTTATTTTAGGACATTTTCGATGTAACCACCCCTTATTCCGATAACGCGTTTTAAACGGTAAACCAAATTCTTCATGCACATCTTTAACATTACGATTTCGATGCTGTTGAAAATCCGAGTTATTTCTTCTTTAAGTTACTCCAAATTTTGTGGCTTATTAACATAGCAACGGTCCGTCACATACCCTCAGAGGTAAGTAATCGACGACGAGAAATGTTGAAATTCTTACCATAAGAGGACAAAGCTTCGTTAAGGCTTCGGTGGTTCAAGTGATACGATTTCACTAAAAATACACGTTCTTGTAAATTGTACATCTTGACACTAAAAACCATCCGATCAGACTGAACGAGCAGCCGAATATTATCGTCCCGAAATGGGGAATCCAGTGTTACCATCGGACGGAGCGAAAAAAAGTTTTATAAAATTTTATAAAAAAAAATTATATTTATTCAGTCGTAATAAAACTTCGAATCATATCTCATATCATCTACATCATCTGGTAACAAGTCTACTCAACTACTCTGGAACTTTGCTCGGAAACCTATCTGAGCGGAGATACCCGGGTTTGCCCTCATTGTTCTCAATACCTTCAACCTGTCATCTGTCCCCCAACGCTCTAAAATGTTTGTATGTATGGAAGCAGACATCTCTTTCTTTTTTTTTTCATCTTTTTTGGGATTGCACTCAAACAAAAAGTCCTAACGACGTCAACGGGAATCGAACCAAGGCCGGCTGGAATGCAAGACTGTTTTATACGATCACGCCATCCATGATAATATTACATCTCATTACAAATTGAAGTTGTTTTCTAATTTTACTCCTATAAAACACTTTCCAGCATAAAGGAGATCCATATCCATCTCGGTCTGGGCCGTGGTCAAATAATGCATGTTTATTTGAAATGTGTCTCTTGTTTCGCTCGCTCGTATTAATCTTATATTGCCGTACCATATATTAGGCTGTCAAAAAAGTCCTGCGGTATTTTTTTTTTAATTTTCATTTGTTCATAAAATTAGTTACAATCATCTAATTGAAGAGGGGGGTCTCCGTAGCCACATTGGTTGCGCGTTCGCTTAGTAAGCGATCGATCATGAGTTCAAAACTCAGGACCCTCATTGACCATCTTTGTGTTGTTAAAGAATAGCTACGTCCACGCAACAATCATCAGCGATGGAGATCGATCCACGGTCGAAATAAGATCGATTCATCCATACAACTGCTCTGCTCTGCAAGACACATCAGGCTGCTGTTCTATAAATAACTCAACAATGATCATTCAACTGTCTCCGCTGTCCGGTGGTCCAACTGGATAATGGAAGAACAGAAAGAATAACTCTTACGCCTAAATGGCTACTGTGTGAATGTACCATATGTAATGGTATAGAAGGAATACTGGCGAATGGCAACTGTGTAATGTGCTAATTATAGATATATGATAACCATGTGACATGTACACGATTAAAATTCGGCTCTATTACAGCTAAAATGCTAGTGAGCCTTAAATAAATAAATGGGATAAAAAAAAAAAAAAATCTGTTTGAAGTCAAATATGCGCCTTTTTGTTCGATGACTTGTTCCCAACGAGATGCCAACTTCATAATACCCCTGTTATGGAAGCTCGCTTCCTTATTGGCAAAAAACTCGGATAGCCAATTTTCACAGGCCTCTTTTGTGGCTAACTTCTGACTACCTAGCTCGTTCGCCATGGACAAAAACAGGTGGTAGTCACTTGGTGCAAGGTCCGGACTATACGGCGGATGCAAAAGAACCTCCCATCCGAGCTCCCGGAGCTTCTGGCGCGTCACCAAAGAAGTGTGTGGCCTGGCGTTGTCCTGATGGAAGACAATGCGGCCTCTGTTTATCAAAGATGGCCTCTTCTTCATGAGTGCTACCTTCAAGCGGTCCAGTTGTTGGCAGTACAGGTCCGAATTGAGCGTTTGGCCATAGGGAAGCAGCTCATAATAGATTATTCCTTGACAATCCCACCAAACACACAGCAGAACCTTCCTGGCCGTTAATGAGAGCTTGGCCACCGCCTGAGCCGCTTCAGCGGGCTTCGACCACGACCGTTTGCGCTTCACGTTGTCGTAAGTGACCCACTTTTCATCGCCAGTCACCATCCGCTTCAGAAACGGGTCGATTTTGTTGCGATTTAGCAGCGATTCACATGCGTCGACACGGTCAAAGATGTTTTTTTGCGTCAACGTGTGTGGCACCCATACATCGATACATATTTGCGACACTATAACTCACGAACGACTTAACCAAACAAAACACTTTTAAGGACTATTATATAGCGCGCAAAAATACCTTTCCAACAAGCTATAGTATGATTCGATACAATGAATACAACTAGAACTACGCGCTTACAACGACACCTCGCGGAAATACCGCAGGACTTTTTTGACAGCCTAATATATTATACAAATGCTTACCAGTATTTGAGAGTCATGACATTTTCTGTCATTTTTACGTTCATTTAATGTAACAAATCGGGATGACACAACATGACCTAAAAATCAATTTTGGGTGTACGAACGCTGCTATAAAATGAACAGTTGTTCCGAATACTGAATGCTCCAAGCTTCACATAGCTTCGTTGACAATTACAGTTGTCGAGAAAATCCAGCTTTTCAGCTCGCGGTTGTAAACTGCCTACCAAACCATTTTTGGGAACTATGACAACTTTGTACAACCAATGAACATGAATGTACCGTTATTCTTTGCATTCAATAAAATAAGAAAAGAAATGCTGTTCAAAATACTCACGGTTTCATTATGATTTGAGTCAAAGGGCCTGTGATTAAAAACGTACTTTTTCGTTTTTAACTTCAAAATTTCTTGTTTGGTACCCTACACAATATTTTTCATAATGCTGGTGTTTTGGTTTAGGGGCAATTTCTACTACCTCATTCAACCAGACACTTTCTCGTGGAATCTTGCTTGTTTTTTAACATATGACAATTGTATTATGAGTTATTTCCATTACTTGTATGGTAAAAAGGTCCAGAGCAGTGATATTCTTTGACCTCAAAAGCAATAGCACTTTCGGTGAATTGCTGATTAATTGAAGGCCATTTTCTCACATCATACAGACCGATTTAAATATATCAACGTGGTATCGTGAAAATAGTGAAGGTTCCTTTGTTCCTTCGAACAAAAATATCACTTTTATTCGTCTTTTTCAACGTGATTTTGAGAATATCCACGGCACACTGTCATATATGTTTGTATGTTTTTATTTAATAATACACTTACTGAAAATAGCTGAAAATATTTCACATGTATGTAGTAAGCAATGAAATATAAATTCAAATGTTGACGCCACGAAGGGAAACATAAGGTCGTATGAATAAAACAAAGTATTTACTTATTCTGCCCGTTTCCAAGTAAAGTAAACTTTCCTAGTATTTACTTGAATCCGTATGAATAAAAGTTTACTTTACTAATTTGATTTTCGAATTCGTACATAGTTTTTACTTTGTCAAACATCTATCAACTGATTGTTTAGGTTTCGTTTCAAAACGTTTTTTTTTTGGACAAAGTGTGAATACGCGATGAAAAAGGAATAGTGTCGACGTCTGGTGGCGACTTTCAATTAGGGACCATAGTTTGGGTCCCTATCTCGTTAGTGTAATACCTATCATATTAGAAGACACGAAGCCAGTTTTCAAATGTTAAAATTTGAATGAAAATGTTCACATCATGTTATTTAATCACTTAAAACACTTTTTCCGACTTTTATTTAACCCTTTGTCTATACATTTCCAACATCATTACTGAAATTTTTCATTATAATATAAAGTTGTCTTCAAAAACAATATCGTACAAGAGTTTTTCACCACCTGCAAACAAAAGTGTTTTTCAATTGAACAGAATGCCAAATTGGTACGGAAAGGTTATTTTTCATTCATAATTTAAATTTTAAAAACGTGTTCATTCCGCCTGAAAATCAATCAATTTCTTTACGCTCCCCTGAACTAGTAAACGAAGCTCAATGCCATCAATGCGGATCGTTAACTTGTTTAACTTCAAGCGCAAGATAGCAACATTAAATATAAATCGGATATGACATCAAACCGAATGATAGTGTTTTCAGATCCAAAGTATGCTCATGAGCATACTTGATAATAACGAAGTAAATACTTGATGAATGCTGTTTTATTCATACGAAATCAGCTAAACATCCATTTTCGAAAAGTAAATACTTTGTTGTTTCTTTTATTCATACCAAACGTAGTAAAAACTTAATCTCACTGCTCGACTGCTCGAATGAAGTAAAGTAAAGCTGAATTTTGTTTTCATTCATACGGCCTATACCCAGATTCCTATATTTTCGAGCGGTTATAAGCACAGTGTCGACCGAGTGACGAAAAGTGCTACAAAAGTGCCGGAATTTTACCCCGCTTTGCCACCCGCAGGCAGCACTGCCCTAAGCTTCTGCTATAATCACAATAAAACTACACGAATTGAGCGATTCGCCATCACAGCAGCCTATTTTCTCACACTGGACTGTCACTCATATAAATAAAAGCGAGAGAAGTGAACGGAGTAAACAATTTTCTTGAGCAAGTAATTCTTCCCCAATTTACAATTATATATCATATTTAACGCCTTTTTCTTCGAATTTCAGTTGACACTGATGTGAGGGATGCGAAACAATGGACAGACTTTAAGGATAACAGTACCAACGACTGCTGCAATGTACTATCCACGCACTAGGAGGGAAGTTCCAGTTATGTGTGTTGAAAACCGGCGATTAAACGTGAGTCAATAGCAGCTAAATTTGTATATCAATTTAATAATTTGTTAGATAAAATGCATTTAATTTCAGAGTATGTCGCAGTTGTGGAAGAACGTCTGATACCATGCATTCAAGGGTCCATCGCAACAGTTACCGATCCTCAAATTGGCACCTCCTTCATCGGCAGCTGGTATTGGACCCGTATTTACATTTAACGATTGCATCGAACACATCAATCGGTGATGCTATCAACATCCCAGAATTTAGCTGGATAGGGTTGTTCAGGTAATACTCAATTGCACAATTCATAGCAATCAAAGTATTTATGTCTGCATATACATTTCAGTTAAAATGTTATTCGTCCACATCAGCGAAATGCTGCATAACATTGCGTCATCTGAAATGAAGCTGTACTCTAGCCGTACCTGATAGTTCTACAGCATATACGCCATTTTGTCAGTTTTAGTAATCTGCATTGTAAATAAATGAAATAATTTCTAGCGACGGTGTTTTTTAATGTTTATTTCAACTTTTATGAGAACAAATGATGCTATAAACAGAGCCGAGCAGTTTTTCAATCGATCGACGCGGTGCCAGATTGGCACAGTGTTGGCTCGTAAATGGTAATCGAATACGAACTGTAGGTCGACATAATCATTGCAAAATGGCACGACATCGGCACCGTTGTCGACACCATTTTTTGGAACCGATTTGACACAACAAAGTAGACTGGGTAGTTATAGCAACACATGCTATGTCGCTTGTAACTTCATCTTCATTACCTTTATTTTTAGAACAGTGATCTCAGCTGCTTTGGTGCTCTAGATGTTGACGTCAAAAACAAGGCTGACTTGCATAGGGCTGGTTCGATGAATGTGTTCAGGGTAGATTTGAAACGATCTGTGTATGTAAACCAAATTTTCAATTACTGAAGTAATGGTCGATCAGCGATATTGGCATAATTTTATACCTTACTTGAATGCTTTATGGATTTTTGCTACTAAAATGCTGAAACGAGACCAGACAATAGAGAGGTCGATTCCGGACCAGAATTCTGTCGAACTCAAACCAGCTGATTGATTGATGGTTGATGAATGTCACTAAAAACTGAAAATATACTTCTGCTTAATGAAATCGCGATATATAGTTGCTAGTACACTAGTTCGACGTTACAAATATTTGCAGTCGATAATGGTTTTGCAAAGCCTACTTCGTTTTTGAATATAGTTGCGCACGGAAGACGCAATAAAGGGGCTGATTCTCCTGCGCGAATGGAATGTGACAGGAATGAACTCCTCAAAGTCACATGACTTAGGTCACCGTATCGCCGAAGGCGATTGCTCTTACGTGAGAGGTTCATTTCGGAGTGAGATACCAAATGAATGACAAATGGTGCAGTGTTCATTGAAATATATGCCAAAGCTTGTGTGTTTGCAAGGCTCTATGCATTCAATATGTTTTATGAATATATATTTTTTTGATTTTAAAAATTTTCATTCCTTGTTACAAATATGTACAGGGAATAATTTCGTTCATCTTTATAAATTTTTTCCTCTTATTATAATTGATGAAAAATAATATCACTGGGACAAGAAGACAAAAAAAATATATTTGCAAATCTGTTTTTGCATAGTCCCTTTGCATTAATATGATTGTATGTTATTTCAATTGTTTTGATTTTGTATCCGTGTTTTGATTCTGCATTCGTGTTTTGATTTAGTGTCTGGTGCTAATTCCGTAATATTTACGCTAAAAGTTTGGTGAAAAGGTTTTTAATTTTATAGTCTCCTCACATAAAAGCCATGCAGGTAATATATATTTATTATCGCATTTAATAAAATTCCGAAAGCTAATTTTTATCCATAGATAATGAACAGTTTCGCCTTTTGGATAGATGATGACATGCAGCTGAAGAAGATCGCCAACTCAACAAAGCGAATAAGCCAGCAGACAAGAAAATTACCATCTCAAGTTTTCCATGTCCCAGCTGATCACGAAGGATCTTCAGCCTGCCTTCATCGAGCATAACGTACTAAACGTTTTGACGGATTAATAAGCTCCGTTACCGAACAAATCGTTGCCTTGTTTGCAGATTCGAGAATCTATTCTGGAACTTCTTTTCGATGTAAGATTGTCGGAGAGATTGCAGTGTTTAGACTACCATTAAGTAATGTTTGGATTTCAGTTTCCTTGTATTGAAAAGTCCTATCTCAAACAGCCAGGAATTGAAAAGGTCGTGATGTACCTCTACAAGCACCCTCGACAATCCAAACTAAACCGATAGCGCGCTGGAAAATTGATATCCGAATGGGCTCGACCTATATTCAACCTGAGCACCGATTTCAAAGCGATATCACGTGAAGAACGCCAGGAACGAGACTTGCAGCAGATGTCCAAAAAACGCAAAACCTCCCCGGACCCACAGGGTCAGAGCAGTACCAGCAAAAAGGGCTTACCGTTCACCGAGGCTAATAAGTAAGAATTATGATAATAGGAAGCAACTTCTTTATTATAATCAAATTCGTTCATTTTTAGGGGTGTATTACGATCCGGAAGCAAAGGATGGGTACAATGGGCTCGCGTTCCCATGCCTTCGGGTAAGGAGTACATTGATCGGCCAAAATCAACAAGTGATATTGATATGAGTCGGGTAATTATTCCTACATCTTTGAAGCTGCAGTTCTAGAGAAAAAAGCGATAAAAGTAGAATAATATAAGGATAATAAAATTAGGCTGCAAAAGTGGACTTCGACATTTTTTATATCTCAGAAAATTTGAGGTTCCTAGTCATAAAGGGTGTGTCACATCAAATTGCATCACGGAAAAAACGCTGTAGAAATTCGCCCAGTAGACCGATCCTTTTGAAAATTTTAGACAGTAAAATAAAAACTATTGAACAACTTTTGGCATTTTCTTTTTATTCATACTTCGAGCCCAAGCCCGTATGCTCGCACCTTCCTCTTTACCGCGTCCATAAGGTTCTGTACAACGTCAGGTTGTAGTTTTTTTTAACAGAAATCCATTTTCTCTTGAAGTCCGCCTCCGATTTGACAACTTTTGGGTTCTTCCGGAGGGCCTGCTTCATAATCGCCCAATATTTCTCTATTGGGCGAAGCTCCGGCGCGTTGGGCGGGTTCATTTCCTTTGGCACGAAGGTGACCCCGTTGGCTTCGTACCACTCCAACGCGTCCTTGAATAGTGGCACGAAGCGAGATCCGGCCAGAAGATGGTCGGACCCTCGTGCTGCTTCAATAGTAGTAGTAAGCGCTTCTGTAGGCACTCCTTAAGGTAAACCTGCCCGTTTACCGTGCCGGTCATCACGAAGGGGGCGCTCCGCTTTCCGCAAGAGCAGATCGCTTGCCACACCATGTACTTTTTGGCAAACTTGGATACTTTCTGCTTGCGAATCTCCTCCGGAACGCTGAATTTGTCCTCTGCGGAGAATAACAACAGGCCCGGCAGCTGACGAAAGTCCGCTTTGACGTAGGTTTCGTCGTCCATTACCAGGCAATGCGGCTTCGTCAGCATTTCGGTGTACAGCTTCCGGGCTCGCGTCTTCCCCACCATGTTTTGCCTTTCGTCGCGATTAGGAGCCTTCTGAACCTTGTATGTACGCAGGCCCTCCCGCTGCTTGGTCCGCTGGACGAATGAACTTGACAAATTCAGCTTATTGGCGACATCCCGGACCGAACTTCTCGGATCACGTCTAAACTGCTTAACTACGCGCTTGTGATCTTTTTCACTGACGGAGCATCCATTTTTGCCGTTCTTCACCTTCCGGTCGATGGTTAGGTTCTCGAAGTATCGTTTTAGTACTCTGCTGACCGTGGATTGGACGATTCCCAGCATCTTACCGATGTCCCGATGTGACAACTCCGGATTCTCGAAATGAGTGCACAGGATTAATTCACGACGCTCTTTGTCGTTCGACGACATTTTTCCAAATTTACGGAAAATTTACAGTGAAGCATGGCCAACGTGATCTATACACTTTTATCTGATTATAAGCGAAAGCAGAAGATATAATTCCTAAAAATTAAATTTCTACAGCGTTTTTTCCGTGATGCAATTTGATGTGACACACCCTTTAATAGGATTTTTCTCCATCCTCCTTATCAACTCCTGAAACTGCTTCCGATTTGTCACACGTAACCTGAAATATATAATTCTATCATAAATGGAGACGCAAATCGCACTAATTTTTTGGCTTCCATTGTTCGTACTAGTCGATAACAAAAGAGGATACGACTTCAAAAGTCACAAAATGACAAGTTTTTTGACTGCAATCGCCCACGAGAATTGAGTGAGTGTTCATGAGAGTTCATTCAAGGTAAAAATCTCACCATAGTCGCCTTCGGAAATTGAGTGAGACAATTTTTCCGAGCTGTCACTTCTCATTCGCGCATCAGAATCAGTCCCAAAGTTGATGGTAGAACGGCCAAAATCGCTGATCGGTGATTGCTCACGTAATGAACAAATATGTTTACAAACACATTTCGTATCGAAGCAACCCTGAAAACATGTATCTATAGAACAATTGCTGTCTCGCCATGCATATCTGTCAAATAATATTTTGAATGTATATGGACATCTACAGCTAGTAACCGAAACGCAAAACAAAGAGCTGAAGTTAGAGGATTTGTAATTTTTCTTAGTGAATAAATCTGAACTCTATCATCTCGCAACCCCAAGTGCCCCTCGCCTAGATAGTGTCAATTATAGACCACCTGTCAATTTCAGCGTGATATGGAAGAATTATCTGCTTTTCCATACAAGCGAACTTTTTTAACCTACAACTTTTTTTTTATCTACAACATCGAGTCTCCCTCGTGGTCAGTGTTGTAAACGGTCGACATTCTTGGTGACCATCACATACTGCCCTTGCGCGAGAGTTACGGGTCAATATGTACTGTGAACGAGACCAAGAATGCATTGCTCGGCTCCAACCGTCACACCAGAAATAAATGCACAGCCGCAAACACGACCATCAGCTGAAAGTTCAAATGTTCTCTCTTTTTGTCGAACGGACACAGAAAAGCGGTGCAAATATGCTATTTTCATTCTATCATTCGTGGTCATAACCATCCTTTAATTCCGGCTTCAAACATAAGGTGCCTATCAATACGGTGTCAATAGTCAATAGCTATACTACCAAACAAGCAGGTGACCACTTTGCCCCGCATGACCATTTTGCCCCCACTACCCTTACATCCACCTGCTCACACATCCATACACGATGGATGGAGGAACTTGAGGAGTTGGTATACTTTTAAAAAAATGTTTATTTTTACAGGCTCAGTTACATACGTTTAAAGGAGCCGAATTCTTAATCCTATTTTTAGTTCTATTGTTTAATTGAATCGTTTGTTTGAGAAACCCCATAAGTCCATATGACGCACATGCGAGAAAACGACAAAAAACTGTTTTTCTCAAAATTTTGACCTGGTCCTCCAATTTGTTGGTATGAAGTTCGATTATTAGACCCAAAACATATTATTTGGGCCCACTACCATTTCAATGGAACAGGTTAAATTCAAAATATAACGCTTCGAAGTTGGTGGACTTTTGGGGTTTCTCAAACAAACGAGAAATTAGCGGTATATTTATGCGGTTTTGAAGTGATTCAATTCGATTCCATGTACTTTTAATGTTCATAATGTTCATACTAAGTAAGAATGGGGTTAATGATATATTATGTTCTGCACTGAAGGAGTGACGGTAAGGAGGACGCCTTTGACTGGTGGTTGAAGAAGTACTAATTAAGCTCACATTACTTTCAATGCATAAGGAATACAAAAATACGTTATGGAGGGAGATAGAGGTTGTTTTGAAATACTTTTTGCGTTACGTAATGTATGAAAAGTACATAGTTCTACGGGGCTTTGTCTGCCACTCAGTTGAGTGTACTTTGAGCACTTCCACAGTTCTTAGTGTGTGCCTTTTCAAAGCCTTTTTAGCCTTTTCAAAGCATTCAAATGGCAAGCACAGCAATACACGCTAATACTACAGGGCTGTTGAAGGAATTTCCTACCAAAAAAATAGTGCCGGATTCGAATCCTCAACCTCCGGCTTGGAAAACCGACCTGCTTAGCATTAGTGTTGTTGAGCCCCTGATTTTACAGTCATGTAATATTCAAAATAGTTTTTTTGCAGCTGTTAAATATAAGTATATGAGCCGTGTAATAATAAAATTTATTTGAAAACAAATTTTTAAATGGTTTTATTGGACTATTGACCATGTTCATCCCGAGCTTCCATGTTACGTGTAGGCCATTCCGTAAAAATTTCGTTATAAAATCTGGTGATATTAACTTCATCCGGAATATATACTTTCAACTTCCTGATGTCCTCGATTTTTTTTATATTAATCGGAGCTTTTCCACCTGGATATGCAGGGATTGGCAGGGAGACTTAATTGTTCCGGTTTAGATTGTAAAAGCCGAAAGGTACTACTGTTGGTGTCACGTATATGATTTCTTGCCACCACCAGGTCTTTGAATCCTTTCAAGTGAGAAAACTGGTTGAACTGCGAAACCTTGAAGTGCACTTTTTGGTCCTTTGCGGTTTGCCGACCACTACTTTCTAACGAACTAGGCGTTTTCTTGTAGTGTAATGGCCACCAGGATTCGAAGTCTACAATAGTCTGATTTGATAAGATCTGCATACTGCTGTACTGTGTAGACACGATCCACCATATTGATCTTCTTCTTCAAGACTGCGAAGTCTCTGTCGCATGGCAGTAAAGAATGTCCTCTAATCGGGAAATATTGATCAACGGATTCAAATTTCTCCAGGGTGACCAAAGCTGAACACATCCTCACCAACGTGTTATTTTTGTTTTGAGCTGCGCATGAATCGGAAAATATGTGGAGGTGCTTGGCGTTTTCCAGATTCTCTGTGATGTACTGCATCAAAAATGAGCACATTTCGTTTGGACCCTTGGTGCTGTCTCCTTCGTGGTACACGAAGAATTTAGCAGTACCATCCTTCAAATTGTGTATACCGAAAACATTTACCGTAAGCTGTCTCAAATAAAACGCATCCTGGACGGGAATACTAGGCAAATGCAAGTTCTGCATGTAATTCATGGCAATAACTGCAACGCTGTCATCGGATTGTTCGCCAAGTTCCCTCATGAGGGAAGAAAATACCTTGGCTCGGCGTAGATGTACAGCTTTTATATTAATAGCTGCTTGTTTGGCTGTTTCATTCTGTACCGGATTCTTGATTTCAACGTTAAGTGCTTCACACGTACAACATGTATCCACTTGAGGGCGACCGAACGATAAATTAAAATGTTGCTTGAAATTTTTTCTGTAAAACGAGTAGCCCAGTTTTGTATTTGGATGTTTCTCTTGGAACATATTGAACATTATTGTGAAATCAAGCTTCTCACTTGTGGAGGCGATCTGGCGTAGTGGTAACATCCATACTTCTCACGCAGAGATCACGAGTTCAATTCTCACTCACTTCCAAAAATGGAAGTAAAAGTGACGAACCAGCCGAAATGTGTTCAAAGTCACCACTAGAGAAAAAAAAAAGCTTCTCACTTAAATAATGTTTCTCGACCGATGTGTGTAGTGAGATATTTTTACCGGATACGAGGAAATGTGTTGTTTAACTAGGTCGATTACAATTCCCGGCTTGGAGTTTCCGGGAGATGATTTGCCTCTCAAATCGGTTGGAACCTTGCCTTTTGCCAACAGCAAGCGCAATCTTCGAACTCTTTCAGGTGTAATACCGTGAAGGATTTCAAAAGCAGCTCGGCACACACTGACTTTTTTGAGTAATGTAGAAACATTGTATCCATAAGTGTTTCCTCTGGAAGGTCTACCTGACTCATCCTGGCTAATCCTCTTTCGATGACGCTTTATTGGTTTGAGATCTATCAAGTGTTGCAAGTAGCAGTCCTGTTCATTTTTATTTTTCAGGTTTCGAAATTTCCGAAAAATGCGCTGCTTGTCAGTTTCCGGAATGAGGCTGCAACAGTTTTTGGTGCATCTAGATTATAAGATTGTTTAATTACGACTACCCTCACTAATTTTCATCCAATCAAACCTACCTGCAGTTGCAATCCGCTTCCACTATTAGACCTGGAACATCCACTCCCTTCCAATTTTTGTATGCCGTTCCTTGTACTCTTGCCCTTTTTATAATTTCCGCTTTGTATTCTGCTGTTCGCCGAAATCCACGCTTCCGTTTCAGGGTCGTGTCTGGGACACAATCCGAGTCTGAAGACATTTCTATTGAGTTAAGTTGCGCAAGCTTCTTATAACATCAGATGTAAACAAAGAATGAGATTGTATACCTATCTCAACGCCGCCCATGATGATAATTGGAAACATGGACTTATGGGGTTTCTCAAACAAACGAATATTTGCAACCCCAATTTAAGGGGGTTCGTAGAACTGACTTTTTCTGAAATTTTGATAGTCGGTGTAGGTATCCTCAAGGACTCAAAATCTGCCAAAAAGTCAATTTTGATAAAAGTGGCGTTTATGGGGTTTCTCAAACAAACGATTCATTTACATTTGCACTTATTCTATGGTTAACGGGATGGGGAATCAATTACTCGCGGACGTCGGCAGATTGAGGGGTGCTTTCGAATGGTATCATAACCGATTTGTTAAAATTTTAGTCAAAGCCCCTTTTCAAATGTTACGCAATGAGTTCCAGCCATCATCACCATAAGGAGCCTATTTTCGATGATTGATTTTCATTATTAGGTTACAATTTTCGTAGCAACACTTTTTCAAATTGTTTCTTGACGAATGTGTTACTCAAAGCAATACATAAATTATATAATCTGTGGTGCAAAAATAATCAGAAATATTTGCATGTTTTAATGATATAATAAGTAAAAAATGAGCAACTATCGTATATTGAAAATAGGTTCTTGCGGAATCTAATATTGGTCTTCTGCTGTAGGAGCGTTGAGCCACTGCAATCATTAGTTTGGGTTATTGTAGTGATTCTGATGACTACAATGGATTCTGATGATTGACTACTGTCAAATAAATTTGAAAAATAAATGTTGTGTGTCTTATAACATTTTTGACATGAAAGACGAATGAACTCGTTATAAAGAACGCAAGGGACAAGAGACGGTGAACGTTTCAAAAATTGTGTCAGTAAACGTGACTCCACGTCGGCTCTTTAGGAAATTGAATTGTAGGCTCAATGATTAATTGATAGAGAAATGCAGTTGGAGCGCCTGTCTTAGTCAGTACTGTTTAAGGGAATATTTTTCAAAATATAAGTGATTTGTTGAAACACTTCCGGTTCCGATCATCAGATCAAATTGGCATATCGTCTTAAAAATGAATTCTTGTAGGTTTGTACCAAAAAATATGAAACTAAAAAACATATTTCTGGAGAGTCACACGACGAAGTCCTGTCTACTCTATGAATCACATTTCCGATGTCACATCGCTTTATATACCTCGCAAATTCCTAAGCACGAAGGGATGAAACCGAACCAAAAAAAATATGCTAATCAACGAACCTAATTTAAATTGCGCTCACCCTTTGCACCCTCCTCACGCACCAAAACACCGCACCGCGCTCTCAGTGCCACAGGTACAAACGAGGGGCAACTGGAAACAGTGTCCCTCGGGCAATTATTTTGCTGTACATAGTACGCACTACATAACTATACGCAACATCGTCCCGATCATCCCGAGACCATTGGTCAGTCGAATAAATAATTCCATAAACAGGGGATAAACTGACCCCTAGTGGCGATAGTGACGATGATGGATAGGGCACCTCTCGGAGGTCATAGCCGGGGGTCATCGCCGGACCAGCTAGGTAGCAAAAATTGAGAGTTGTAGCAAAATAGCCATCGAAGGGAATTAGGGCAGCGAAACACGGGACCTGAGGCAAGCGAGCGTTTTCTTACAGATGTACTTTGTAGTGCTGCGAGTTCAAGGGGTGTTGTTTCACGCTTGGCATGGGAAGTTCCTTCGTTACGGCGGTGTGGTGGTTTTTTTTCTTCGTTGCTCGGGTTCGTTTCGGCAAAGGGTTGACCGGCCCCGCTGGAAGGAAGGGATAGTTGACCGGTATCAATTAATTTGAATGTTGATTGAATGATACGCTTATTTTGGATGCTCGCGACAGGGTGTCACGCAGGGAGGAGAAGGTCACTATCACTGTTCGCGCTTTTTTAATTGTTGCTCAGAGATGAATTGGTTTCAACTATGAAGATAATGCTTCCCACAACGCGAAACAAATTGTTGTATCGATCACTCACTCGAAGTTTTCTAAAACATCACCCTGTGATACATCAAGCTGGCAAATCTATTCCGCAAACAGAACATCCCTCTCCCAGTGTCCATTGCGCAATCCCATTCCTCTAATCATGCCAAGAAATACCGCTACCTGTCCCGATCCGCGACTGACCAGGCAAAGAAACCTTTTCGCCCCTTGCGTTCCTCGTGTACAAATTTTTATTAAGATTAAAAGTGATGCTCGGCGATTCCGTTCGCTACCTGAACATTTCCTATACCTGGGTCTAAGAAATTACAATTAAGCACCGAAAAAAACCGTTGTTCCATCCTATGTAAATGAAGTACGAACTGACCATTACCGGGAAAATGTTCTGCAGCGTCCAGTGCGATGGTCATCTCGAGGCCTCGATTCGCGTACCTGGCCGGCCGGGTCGGCCGGGACCTTCGAATGCAAATGCGAGGACCGCGGGAAAATCTTATCCTTTCTTGCCTTTGTTTCCCTCTCAAGCCCTGGGAAAAGAATTTCCCTCGAGGTGCGCCGCGTCGTAGCGCAATAAATCAGTGGCCCAGTAATGGGAAGATGATTTGCGAGGCGTCGTGGTCATCAGTTGGTTGGGCAGCTACCTGCCACAGACGGACGGGGCCCCGGGACGGCGGTCAGTTTCAATTGGGATGGCAAAATTGAGACGCAATTCCTGCAACAGGACAAAAGCATTGCATACATACAGACCGTAGACAGAAGTGTTGGTTGAGAAAGCGCGCGCCTTTTTTTCTTGGAGCATTTATTGGACTAGATTTAATTCGCAGACTGCCTGTCCGGTCCGGGAGGAGGTAGAAAATGACCGTTAAAGGGATGGTCAGGCTGGGTTGATGGCCGTGACAGTTACTGGTCACATTTAAACTGGAACTGGAACAGTACTTTTGTCTCGGTCAGTACCGTTGGCTGGGCAGTCAATTTGCGAAACGATCTTTTCGGGTTGAAGGCAGGAGCGGAATTTTGACCGTTGGAAGGAAACATAGGTTCTACCCTGATTGCTTTTAAATAGACCAGCTCAAGATTACATAATGATTTCAACGTATTTTTCCTAGGTAAACATTTGGCGGGATATCTTGGGACGAGTTGCAAAACGAAATACAAAAAAAACTTGTTGTCTGTTCGTTCCGTTTAACGGATTTTAACATCCACGATGCACACTAATTGTAATTGATTCAATTGCACCCTCGAGTTGGCGCCGCCACGAGTGCCTAAACTTCCCCATTCAAAACTATTCACACCTCCTCCAATGAAACATCAACATTTCAATTAATCAATTAGTCAGCCCGGTCGGACTGGCGAAGAAAACGGCCAACGCGAAACGGTGGAGGGAAAAAAAAGTGAAAATAATTAAAACCAGTGCGCTTTTTCCGTACCCGCGCCCGCAAACCGCACACCATATTCGCTTTTGCAACAACATAAGCAGAGACCGCGCTCGAGACCCTCCCACCCCTGCTGACACACACACTGTCTGTACCTCCTTGCACACAGCACAGCCCTGCATGCAATCCGAATGCACACTAGATTCTGTTTTGCCTTTCATAATTTTATTAACACTTTTCATTTCGTCGCCGTCGGTTTGGAAAATGACTAGCTTTTGTACACCAATTCCACCGGCTCCTGGGCCGTCACCTCGCACACCCCCACCCCCTGGCACTTATTCTGCTGAGGCGCGATCAAAACCGATTCCAAAATGTGAGCTGCAGTCAGGGTTGCCAATAATATTTTTTTCAAAAAAACAGGGAAATCCTGAACCGTTTTATTTTAAGAAGAACGAAATTATTTGATTGACTTGAGAATTGAGAATTGATTTATCTAAAATGATTTTTTGCCCATTTCAATGCTTGAGAAATAGAATTTCTTTCGAGGCATCGTGGAGGAGTATTTATGTGTAGTTCATAAAATGGCGAAATAAACCATTAAGGGGCTTTCCACATACCACGTGGACAGAAAAAGCATGATTTTAGACACTCCCCTCCCCCTCCGTGGAAAGGCGTGGACATTTCCCCTCCCCCTGTTGTCCTCGTGGACATTCCTTCAACTTTTGGAAAAAAAATCGGAAAAATTCTATTTTTTTCGCGTTGAATTTCATTTCAAGATTGTTCCTATTTTCTTTTCCATGTTTTCATTGATAAAAATGACAGTCGTGTTAACAGTAACGATTTGCTTTAAATTATTAGATTTTTTTCAAGATTGTCCCGGAGGCTAATTTTTTGTTTTTTGACGTGGGACTACGTCTAACCGGAATATATGGAGGGTAAAATGAAAACCTAAACACAGAACATGCAAGAAAAAATGAAAGATTTCGAATGCTTATAGCTCGAACATTTCGTACTGGATAGGAGAGATGTTTGCATCACTTGATAGGGAATATTTCTACGCATCTATCGCAACTAACAAAATGTTGTTTTTCATTAGATAAACAATTGAATAACTGTAAAATATTAGGCGTTATCTAAGCGCCCTAACTGCATCGTTTTGATTGGCCCGATTTACGGTTTCCCTAACACAGCCATCAAAACCAAGCAGCCTAGGGGAAATCGGCATTGCAAATTCATACAAATCGGGGGTATTTTTGTTCCGATTGAAATGTGTTTCCCTAACACAGACTTCAAAACCGAGGTTTCTGGGGAAATCGGCTCTGCAAATAAATGCAAACTGCGAGTACTTTTGTCCTCGCTTGCCTTTGTGCAGAGTGGAATATGTCTGTCCTAACATGATCTTCTAAACTTAGGAACCTGGGAAAATCGTGCAGACACTAGAAGCGAATGAACTTCCCAGTTTCAAGCAAATTCGAGATTCGAGAAGTACTTTTTTAGTTTACACTTTTGGGATGTAAACTTCAGAAAAATTCAGGAAATGTAAAATAAAATAATCGTTTGATAATTTTTTTTGTTGTCTTTATTGGAAAGATTTTCAGCCTTAGGCTGGTTCATCAAACGTTTGATAATTCTTCCGTACATATATTTTGTTCTAGTCATCATACCAAACGTAAAAGGTCCGTCATTAAATTTACTTGTAACGAAGAACAATCAATCACAATAAATGAATTGACTTTACACGGCATTTGTTCATTTTTTTCACTCACAGAGCAAATATATTGAACTCAATTGAATTTGGAAACTGTTTCATTCAATCAAGAATTTAATCAATACAAACGAATGATTGCTAAGCTAAGGTAGTTCCACGTGAACCTTGCGGTTATATCATAGATATAACCCACTATTTGTTTTTTATCTGTATTATAGTGATTTTCAACTCATTTGGCTGGTTCGTCACTTATACTAATTATTTTCTTCCAAATTCCTTTAACGCTGTCTCCATAACCATATCAAATATCACTTGTGAAACTACTCTCAAGTATTCTCATTAAGGCTGTTTGAGTTTTCAAAAAAATCAGACAATGAAATGAAGCACCTGGTTAAAAAACAGTTATTGGCATTTATCGAAGAAAAGCGAATCTCGAAACAATACAGAAATGGTATCAAAAAAAACATGTTGATATCATCGCGGTAGTTCGCTAGCGCCTGGTGACTATAATGAACTTAGTCAAAACAAAAAACCTGCAGTATCATAGCGTTCGATGATTTCGTTGACCTGTAACCCTTAACCCATTAACGACCAAGCCGTTAAAATGATTTTTTTTACCCAAATCCAGTGGCGTAATTTTGATTATAAACCCTAAAGAATTTAAGAGGCACTGTATTTCACACGTGAAAGCTGTCTTTAGTTAACAGTCGAACGATTTTTTTTTTTAATTTTATGACGAAGATTTTTATTGACGAAGTTTTATACGAACGGATAATTAATGTGGACAATTTTTTGTAGTTTAATGTTTTAATATTTTCAATTAACCTGACGAAGTTTTTTAACGGATTATATTATGTAGACTATTTAATTTTTTTAAATTATCTTTTTTTTTTTTAATTTGTATTGATCTCTATTATGTCTGTCATGATCTGGTGATGATGGACTATTTTTATTTTGTTGTTTTTATAGTTGTATTAGTTGAAAAAAAAAAATAAAAGTAGTCTACAAAAGTTTGAGCGTCGCGCGCGTGGCACAGATATAAAGGATATTAAATTGAAAAATTTTGAGGGGCCGGTCTAGGAATTTTTCGTAAAGGAAATTTTTTCGATTTCTCTGAATGAGGATATTCATAGTCAATCCAAAACAAGGCTGGCGGTTGGACTTGTGCTCTGGTGGACCATTGGGCTGCAAGGGCCTTGTCGGGACCGTATCGGCTCTGTGGCGGACATGACTGAGTATTGGCATGTCTTTTGACATTGCAATTTTTTTTGAACTTGTATCTGTGAATAAAAACAGTGCGTTTTTTTTGTGTTTGCTATACTGATTTCAATGTTGAGAAAAAATAAATAAATTATTATTTAGATAACTCGTCTTGCTCAAACCTCTGTAGGGGAAGGAGGCGGGACCATCATCATCATCATCTATCTATTAAGAAACCTCAATGTTCAAGAATTATTTTTTTCCCATCTTCCATTTTTCGGGAAATGACTGTTCAAAGAATCGAACATTGTCCGAACCCCGCACTTTTTTTTTTGCAAGCACAAACATACTGTGAACTAAAAGTCACATCAACTAGCTAATATGCGGCATTCATAAATGCATAACTTTCCATTCCGGGACGAACCAGCACAGCTCGATGGAGGTCTTTAAATATAAACCGGAATAATTAACCTATGGTGAGATGTGACCTTTCCATGTGATTTTATTTTATTACCGACTGATTTTCTCTTTCAAACGTAAGTTGTTTATCCAGGTGAATTGAATAGTCATTCAGGTTTTTTTTCATCGATGAGATCGCCTACCGGATCCGGCGGAAGAATATTCACACCAGCGCGCCGTCGTCGTAACTTAAGCAGCGTTAGCAGGAAACCTTGGTGGACAGCTGAGCTGCGCAACTTGCGTAACCGACTAAGGATTCTTTGCTCTCAGATCAGATGTGAATAGAGACTGGTTGCGTCAAATTGAATCATCATACAACGAATTACACACTTCCAGTTATCAACAATATATATGCAGACTGGAATCTAACTTGAAACAAAACCCATCGATGTTCTGGAGGTACGTTAAAGGACAAAGGGCTACCAACCTCGTGCCAATCAATGTGGTGTCGGTTTGCAATAAAAAAGAGTCGATTGGAGATGCGATGACACGAAAAATCTTGAGGTCATCGGCAAAAAGCAGCTTTTCGGAGGATATACGAAGACATCGTTGATGAAGTGGACAAATATCAAAGGGCCCAGCACACTCCCTTGCGGTACGCCAGACGGTATGTTGAATGTGCTGGATCGTGATGAGTTGAGCTGTACAAATGCCTTTCGACAATGACTCCACAGCCAGTACAGCTGACGAAGCCGTCAATCTTTTTTCTGATTTCTTCCAAAGTGTGTTTTGTTCTACTTCACCTGTACCTCGGCCGGGATGTTTCAACAACGTACCAACTCATAATATCCACCTTCCGATCTTCAGCTTTTCCAACGAAGAAGTACTCGGTGCACTGGTTAAACTGGATGCTTCAAAAGGAGCCGGGGTGGATGCTCTGCCGCCGTTGTTAGTTAAAAAATGTGCGGCATCGTTGGCGGTTCCTTTGACGATGCTATTCAACAGCTCAATTGAACAGAGATGCTTCCCGAGTTTATGGAAAACCGCTTCTATGATTCCAGTTCACAAATCTGGCAGTTTGTACAATATCGTCAACTATCGTGGAATTTCGATTCTCAGTTGCTTGGGAAAGGTTTTTGAATCCCTGATGTATAACGTCATACTAAACGCAACACTGCCGTTTATCTCAGATCATCAACACGGATTCATACCACATCGTTCCACTGTGTCCAACTTAATGTGCTACTCCAAGTTTCTGTTTCGTGAGATCGAACGGCGAAATCAAGTAGACTCTGTTTATATCGACTTTTCGAAAGCCTTCGACACGGT
This sequence comes from Toxorhynchites rutilus septentrionalis, assembly GCF_029784135.1. Classification (NCBI taxonomy): domain Eukaryota; kingdom Metazoa; phylum Arthropoda; class Insecta; order Diptera; family Culicidae; genus Toxorhynchites; species Toxorhynchites rutilus. The sequence continues at coordinate 177,437,698 of NC_073744.1, read as the reverse complement.
ACCACACGCTTACGCAGTGCATAAATTGCAACACATAGGTTTTCCGACTTGGATTGCGGACTGGCTATTGTCGTATCTAACGGGTCGAAAGGCATTTGTACAGCTCAACTCATCACGATCCAGCACATTCAACATACCGTCTGGCGTACCGCAAGGGAGTGTGCTGGGCCCTTTGATATTTGTCCACTTCATCAACGATGTCTTCGTATATCCTCCGAAAAGCTGCTTTTTGCCGATGACCTCAAGATTTTTCGTGTCATCGCATCTCCAATCGACTCTTTTTTATTGCAAACCGACATCAACATCGTCCTGAACTGGTGCAACGAGAATGGTATGAGTGTGAACATAAACAAATGCAAAGTGATCACTTTTAGCCGCAGTCGATCTTCATCCTCACACCAATATCGGATCGACAGTGCTTCTGTGGAACGCGTACAGTCTATTCGCGACTTGGGAGTGATAATGAATTGTAAACTTCGATCTCACGAGCACGTTTCCATTACTACGGCAAAAGCCTTCTCCGTGCTTGGTTGTATTCGCCGTAATGCTGCTCAGCTAACTGATGTGTATGCACTCAAATCGCTTTTTTGCGCATTAGTACGTAGCATCTTAGAATACGCTGTTCCGGTTTGGGCACCTTACCACGCGTACCAGATAATACGAATCGAGCGTATCCAAAAGCTGTTTTTACGATTCGCACTTCGGAACCTGCCATGCAATGATCTCTTAAACCTTCCTGATTACCAAGATCGTTGCCGTCTGATCAATCTTGAGCTCCTGTCGGTAAGAAGGTTGAGACTACAGCGGCTCTTCATATTTGACGTCCTGACGAATAACATTGACTGTCCTGATCTTCTACAAGAAATATCATTTACCGTACCCCCGCGACAGCTGCGACACTCTGCTTTGATCGCCATTCCTAGACACAGGACTAATTATGGATTCAACAGCTCTTTCTGTTCCTGTCTTAAGGCCTTTAGTGTTGTTTGTGATCAATTCGATTTTCATATCACCCGACAATGTTTTATATGTAGACTTAAATTATTAGCTTAAGTTATGATTAGTCTGTACGAGTCCATCGAAGACTGAACACAAAATAAATAAAATTCCATTAGAATCCTCATCACACATACTGGTGATGCCTACAGCACCTCCAGACACGGTAACTACGGATGAAAAATCATACCGATTTTCAACAATATTTGCTAAATTAATCGATACTTGTACACATTCACATTTGAAAATGTAAAAATAAATGAAATAATTATCCATCTTCCAAAGTAACCAAACCAGGATGCACTGCGGAGGTTAGATGTGTTGGTATATAAACAGTACAAAAAATGTTCGTTATGGCCAACGTTCAATTTTTCGAACACTTTCAGGAATCGAATGATTTTTGCCCTACAATACAATGAGTGTTCTTTCATCAAAGTAATACTGTATAAAAGTTAACATATTTTTGTATTTTATTGGGTGTTTTTTAATGAAATTGAAAACAGCTTAACACATACTTGCTTTAAATCGTGTTCATTGCCCAATAAGGTTATTCGAAATTAAAAGGAAGTGATGGTAAGTTGAAGCTCATGAATTAAGCTATCTTTTGGTGCGAAAACATTAACATATGGTTGCTTTCCAAAGACATGAAAAATTATCAAAGTTACTGTTCGATTTTTCGAACGCTTGGCCTAAAATGGGTTAATTCTTAAATCATGCTAAATATTGTCCGGAAAAATACGTATCGATTCTAAAAAAAAAAATCAAAACATAATTTTTATAGATATACATTTATTCGATTATAGATGCACCGTTTTGTTCCATAATATTTAAGCATCCTTCACTCAACTTTAGAGTTCCATTCTCTCAAAACTTCTTTGTTTTCTCGTCAAAAAAGTTCTTACAGAAATCTTAACAGTTGATAATCTAACGATGCAATATCTGGTGAGTAAGGCGAGTGGGGTCTTAGGAGCACCCTAGAAGCGTTCTGGATTTTAATACGTTCAGCTGCGAGAAGTACTTGTTGGAATACCATTACTTCTATTCTATTCACTACAAATATATATTTTCGTTGCGTTTATGGGACAGCGATTTCCGGTGAAATAAACCCTTATTCCTATATATTAACACAATGTTGCATTCTTTAATCTGATTGAGTCAAATACTATCGGGTCGTGCAAATGTTTCAACCTTGGATTGCAGAATGTGCACACGAACGGTGATTTCAGACATCTGTAGCGAATCTATTAATTCAAGTGTCGAGTGTTGAGAATTAATCTTGATAAGTGCGTGCATTTGGTTGCCATCAGTAGCAGCATGAACTTTCCAGACAACCCAATAGAGGCGCAATTCAAAAATTACCAGATAACATTAAAGAAAAACATCATTGCAATAAACAGATCTTTAGAGATACGGCCCGTGCACCCATGGAGCAATTTGTTGTTCGTTTCAAATCTATCCCAAAAATTGAAACGAACAACAAATTCTTGGGGGTGGTCGAAAAATAGAAAGGAAGCATTTTTGTCATCAATAGCGGAAGTTGAATCGAAACCCGCATCTAAGTCGAGATTTTTAATACTACGAAAATTCCAACTATTATGTTTGGGTGGTTTTATCCTGATGGAATTCAAGACCCTCTATTACCGATTGGAATAAACGGATCAATTCCATTTTATGTGCGTTTCTTTCATATGCGTTTCAGTTATATGAAAAGATAAGAATGTTTGACCGGACATCAGTCTCAGGCAACTCAGTCCTTGCATTGATGAATACAGAGTATTCAAGGTTGGCGTAAAGTTCAAAAATCTTGTAAATACAGAGCTGATCTCATTCATTTTTGATTACAAACATGAATTTTTTGCTTTAAAATATATTGACCGTGTCCACGTGGACATTATCTAAACCCCCTCCCCCTTCACCGTGGAACCAGTGCTTGTGAATAATTAGGTTAAAAAAGACCAGAGGTGCCAGATCGCGTAACCAAACAAAAAAAAAATAGAAGGGTGGTGTCCAACACACAACCGTATTGGGAACAATTCGAGCTTTTTTCGCAGACAGGTCAAACGCCTTCAGCTGACCGTATTTGCTAGATAATTCCGGATGTTGCTATCGGAATGGCGGATGAAACTTCCAACATTCATCCAGCTTTGGATGACGATGTTTGCATTCGCTAGTCGGATCTAATGTGCAGAATGCTTCCTCGCCTTCCAAGACTACACCCAAATTAGCGGTTGCAGAAAACATTTCATCTTCGGCAGAAAAAATGCTCTTTTATGTCCTGAAAGGTGCTTTAAAATGTTTGTATGTACGGGAGCAGAAATATCTTTCTTTTGTTCATCTCTTTTGGCATTGTACCAGAAAAGGCCAAACGATTTCAACGGGGATCGAACCAAGGTCGGCTACCAGTGATGTTGCATAAATGCGAGATAATATTATGAAGCTGGAAAGTCTTTTCTAAGAGTGAAAAGGAGAACATAAACGTGAATCTATATCTATCTTGGAATGCGAAAAGCTTTATTGTGTGCTTATTTGCAGTGCGTCTCTTGTTTCACTCGCTCATATTGATCTTATATAGCTATGCCATATATATTATATACACGCTACACCAGTATTTGAGAATCATGACATTTTCTGTTATTTTAAGCTCATTTAATGTAATATCGGGATGACATGCCATGTGCCAAACATTAATTCTGGATGTATGTTATGCTTAGCAATTTTTTGTGAATGTGTGTGCAGATCTTACTCTTTTGTTGGCATTTCCGCTCGAACCACTAATTCAGAAATAATTGAATAAGCAAGGCACTGTCTAAATGAGAAAATCACACAATTATCGGGATATAGAAAATGAGTCACAACATTCCTGACAATTCAATGTCAATGAATAAATGTGAATGAAGACTCATGACTCGAACTTTAAAGAATGCTCAGAGAGGACACAATGAATACGAATGAACACAGTTGTAAATTTGTTCGACAAGCGAAATAAACGCATTACACTGATAAAAATCTATTTTCAATATTACTTTATAAGCACAGTTTTACGCAGCAACAGTTTTACGCAGTTTTTTAACGCAAATTTTTACATCTCTGTAGTGTTTGTTTTGACCATCTCCGTTGCTATCTTTTTTCACACTCAAGAATGTACGATCAGGGAATCAATTTATCATTGTTTTTGCTTGAAAACAAGCGATAATATCACCGAATGATACAGTCGATATTTTCTTTCAGAGTCACAATCTCTTGTTGCTACTGTTTGTGTATCACAACAAAAAATTGAGAAAATCAACTAATGTTGCAGCGGTGAGACGACAAAGGCGTATCGCAGTGTGACATTGTTGTGATACACATTCAGGCTGCAGCAAATTTGTTTTTGTGTGGCTGTGACAAACGTTTTGTAATTGTTGCATTTCATGAACAGCAAGGAAAGAAACTTTGTCATCAATATGAAACATTTGGGACAATTTTTCAACTCAATCGCATGTTTTTATGTCAAAGCAGCATTTCTTGTTTGAATAGGTAACGAAATGGGAACGTAAGCATTTTCAAATAAATTCCAAATAAATTTTTCAATATTTTTCTTATTTTGGGTACGAAAATATAAGTGGCAAGGATGATTGAATGGAACTGGAGGACACCTTTACAGGTATTTTTTTTCAGAAACATGTGCTTTGTTCCCGATTTGGAAAAAGGTACTTTTGCCATTTTCCAAATCGAAAACATGGGTTATGTACTGAATCAGCAGTTGGAAGCGATGATTATTGTGTCGATTCTATAACAAATACCCGAATTCTACATGCCCGAGAAACGTTTACCCAAATGTAAGACTTACCTGAAAAAAGTTTACCCGAACGAATATTTACCCGAATGTAACAAATACTCGAATGATCAATTATCCGAATGCAACAAACACCCGAACGACAAAATGCCCAGTATTATTCAGTCTCTCCAATGGTTGAGTATTTTGTGTTACACTTATCATGATGAATGTTAAATAATTTTCATATAATTAAATTGTGATGAAATATTGAATTATTGTTTGTGTACAATGTACTTGTTTTGTTCTTGGAAATATTAAGAAATAAGAGTCTTCCAAACATTGAATAATTTTGACATAGAATAGTCAAAACCATAAATTTCGGATTAAGAATATTCATATTAAAATTAGCGAAAAAATCTTGTAAATCCAAACTGGTCATCTCTTTAAAATAGAGGTTTTAAAGAATCTCTTTCCACCCCACAATATGAGTATCAAATGAAAGGGCCTGGATAGTGGAATACGAAAAACATAAATTCAAAATGATCACCATCATAAAATGTCGGAATGTGGGTATCAAATGAAAGGTCTTGACTTGCAGAATACGAAACACACATATCCAAGATGGCCTTGTCCCCAATCCACACAATATGGGGGGTATCAAATGAAAGGTCTTGGCTAGTAGAATACGAAAAACACATATCTAAAATGGCCGCCATCACAAAATGGTGGATGACAACGATCTTATTTCCAACCCTCGCAATATGGGTATCAAATGAAAGGTCCTGACTAGCAAAATACGAGACACATATCCAAGATGACCGCCATGGCAAAATGGTGGATGACAACAATCTTATTCCCAACCCACACAATATGGGTATCAAATGAAAGGTCTTGACTAGTAGAATACGAAAAAGACATCCAAGGATTATATAATTCGGCAGAAATCAATTTGAAAGTTGCGGTTTCAATGCGATGTGAAGAGCGGGTTCAACAAGATCTTTGTTCAATTTGATCTTCATAACATTTTCAACGTTTTCGCCCCCCAAACGATTTCTCTCGTTTATAAAAACCCTGTTGTATGATGAAAAATCTCGCTCCACGTCTGACTGAGATCATGTTGCAGCAAGGACAACTCGTGCTATCTCCCAGTACCGTTTATCTCGTATTCTTTGCGCGTACCAGTAGTGAACAACATTGAAATCCTCCGCCGGACTGACCCGATCTTGATACTGGATTTGCGATATTTTATCTTCCAAGGATGACTCAGATGGACGCGAGGATGTGCCTTCTCCAAAAAGTTGAGTGAAATAATGATCAATATCGAGAGAGTTGTTCGGTGACGATACGTTACAGTCGATATTTTCAGTTGTAGTATTAACTTCCGGACCATTGATATCGATTTTATTCCACAGTTTTACCAGATATTTCTGAAAAAAATAGTTGTTCATGAAAAAATAAGATCAGTTAAATACTTCAAAACGTAACGTATTTATAAGCAATGTGAGGGCAATCAAAAAGTTAACGTACTCATGAAGGTTAACGATATAACGTACCTCCAATCATAATTCTCTTAATAATTTTGGCGTAGAACTACGTCTTTGTTTCTAATACAGGGGGTGTAACTACACGAAAGCGTGTAACTAAAAAAGTGATGTCAAACGCAAGGCACGCAAACAAGATATTGCGATGAATTTTATATTATATATCATTAAACGGGTAATCTATTCAGCAATTTTCAATGTGAATAATAAATTTGGAAAAGTGAAAAATCAGATTATTAGGAAATTGGAAAATTAAGGGTTCTGAAAAAGGAGAGCGTCGGTCACTGGGATCGACAGTTACAAAATAAGATAATAAAAAGTGGTTTATTTTCGGATGTATTAAAGAACGTGACTGTTTTTAGTTATGTTACTGAAGATCTCCTTTTTATCAAATGAATGTTTTTGGGAGTTGGGACTGACATTGAGCTGGGACCGACACTTTGACATTTTCCATTTTTTTGCCGGAAAAAAATCGAAATGGATAAAAATCTTCCAATCCTCGAAACGTTCCAACACTTATTTGTTTTTTACAACTGATCGCTTAATAAACATCTTTAGAATGAATGTGAATTTGGAGCGTGCTTGTAGCAGTTTCAGCTATTGTGCGAGCGCTACCGGTTAAATGTTCTTTCGATGCGATCTGAATGGAAAGCGCCATAATAACGGTCCGGGGCTAAACGTGTTCAAAGTGTATCTCCACTTGTACATTGATAATTGAGACTGAAAAAATATTCCACGGCATAAAATAGCATGAAAAAAAATAATCAAACCTCACATTGTAGAAACGCCTTGCGGAGTAATGAATGAACGTATTGTATTTGGAAAATCCAAGAAAAACAAGGTGTATGAGAACACCATCTACAACTGTATCACACCAGAATTAATTAACTTATAAAGAATTCAATTGATACAAGAAATAATTCAAAACCAAAACGTAGAGGGGTCTATACCTAGAGGAACGAACGGCAACTTGGCGTAGGACTGTGATGGGAACAACTACTATTAGTTTTGATTCTTTGAATTTTTGAAAATCCGCAATTTCAACATTCTGAACAGTGGTCATACAATAGATCGTTTGTTATATGCATTAGTGTGCTTCAAAGTAATTGTATTGATGGACAATATCAACTATTATTGGGAACTAATTCTGCCTTAACTGTTGCTAAGATTTGTATTCCAGAAAAGCTTGTTATTTATTAGAACTTAGATTGTGGTTTGTTCACTAATCACGTAATGGAATATGGAGGAAAGGGAGTATGTGGAAGTCTAATACAACATTACGTCAACTATGAATTTTCACACAAAAAATCTTATTTAGAAGAGACGGTTTTTTTTCGTATGTGAAAAGTGAATAGTCCTTACGTTAAAATATGTGAACCCAACTGTCCAAAATTTCCAATTTTCCAATTCTTTTTTCCAACTTTCCAACTTTCCAATTTTCCAATTTTCATATTTTCCAATTCTCCAATTTCCCAGATTTCTAATTTTCCAATTTTCCAATTCTCCAATTTTTCAATTTTTCAATTTTTCAATTTACCAATTTTTCAATTATGCAATTTTTCAATTTTTAAATTTTAAAATTTTAAAATTTTTTAATTTTTGAATTTTTAAATTTTTCAATTTTTCAATTTATTTATTTTTCAATTTTTCGGTCAACTAATGTGGGACATTACTGGAAACATACAATTATGGCAAACTAAATGAAACCGTATGAAAGACGGCTGCCCTTTGTTCCTAAAGGTGTTATGTAGCTAATTGACTCTCCCTCCAAAGCCTGAATGGTTAAAATAATCTGAATTTATCATTTGAAGCAAGGTACATCAAAGGGGGAAAAAGTTTGATCATATTAAAAAAGTGTACGCTATATCGAGGAAAAATGTTCGTTATACCGAGTGACGCAATATCGAGGGTACGTTATATCGAAGTTTACTTGTATGTCCAAGAATCTCAAGCACCCGGAAACTTAATTCCTCGAAAACACAATCGTCAATGATCCAATCATACGAATGTAATAAATTTCACTACCACACTTGCGAATCAAGCAGAGAAACAGTCCTGTCGGTGTGCTGTTCACACTAACCACACACGCAAACACTATGAAAGCAACGGTAGTAGCAGCAGCGGAATTGAACATCATCGAAAATAAACAACAAGAAAATAAACATCACACGACATACCATCAGCGCAGAACACTCAGAAATGGTAAATTTTTCACTTTTGGACCTCTCGCACTAATTGCTTGGCTTGATATTTAAATTCAAATTGATCCAGCTTAGTCTGCCAAACCTCCGATAATCGCACTCAATAATTTTTCTCAATATTTTTTTTCCTTGTGCCACGAAGCAACCGACCGAACATCACTTTTTATGCACTTTTTATCCATTCTAACTAAACTTACGTTGCTAGCGATTTTCTTCGAACAGCACAATTTTAACCGGACACTTTCGTTGCTTGCTTATAATTTGTTTTTTTTTTCAAATATGTGGCTGATTTTCTCTATTTACACAAATTTGCACGTATTTCGCATGAAATATAAAAAAAACTTCTACCGAACCGGCGATGTCGTAAGCCTTTACACAATTTGCCAGAAAAGAATAGTCTGTCTTCCTCTCTTTGGTAGGAATGTTGTGCGACAAACCTCTTGTTGCGAAAACTCATTTATTGGGACATATCGCATATCATGATATTTGCAAATAGGTACAATTGTGTGTTACTTTCGTAGCACAACAAACGGATGTGGTGACACAAATTTGTTCGCATTGAACTGAAACGCAATTTGTCACTCTCGTTTTGAGCATGCAACAATGCCAAAGATACATTTATTTTTATTGCAACACTGCGAACTAAGGACAATGTCGTTATTGTACAAAGGTTCGTGATTTTTGATTCCCTGTGTACGATAAAAGAAGTCAATAAATCAATGTACGGGGTCTACGTTTGACTCTGTGGTTTGTTTCAGCTCCTATTCATTAACATTGGAATAGGGGCATGGGGAAATCGCAACGAATGAGAGCTGAAACAAACCACGCAAAATTCTGGAATTATTTTTTATCAAGTCGTACCTGATATTTTATAATATTTCAAATAAAAAACATTTCTGCATTGAGCGTTTTAGTAGATCATTTGAACGTTTTACATGAGTGTAGCGTAGTAGCTGAAAATAAACACAACGTCTAGGCAAACCGAGCAGCCTTTCGATACCCCAAAAAGGCATGGATTAGCATGATATACGAAGTAAAACACCAAAGAAAAATACCATCAACATCTTCCTACAATATTATTCCAATCTATCTAAATAAAAAAAAGATTTGATGTTCGTTCCTCACGAGTTAACTCGAGAACGAATTAGAATAGTTATTAAAAAACTTTATTTTTTATTTGAATTCCTTCGAACATTCACGGTTTCTTACCAAGCGAACGTTCGTAAATTCAATCGCAGAAATCCTCATTGATTTAATTGACTCTTTACAATTTGCTTCTACTATGAATTTCCTGGTACTTCTACCAAAAACTCTCAATATAAATATAACTCTATAAATTTATTTTCAGGCACAATTTTCACTCAAGATTCTTGATTCACTTGCAAATGACATTTTTCTCGGTTACATGGAGTTCATTGATACAGAAAAGTGAATTTTCAGGAAGGGTGGGATAATATTTACACATTGTAAATTAACTTCACATAAAATTGGTAAAACTGAAACACACATATAAAAAACTGGATGACACTGGATAATATTAGAAAAAACTCGAAGTTTTTAGGATTCAACTGGATGACTGGATTGAGAAAAAAAACTGAAAGAATCCAGTTCAAACTGGAACATTGGCAACGCTGGCTGCAGTGATTGTTTTGCTAGTGTTCCTTTCGTTTTGCGGCGGCGGCAGCGACGACAACGATAATTCGTGTGATATTATTTTTCCGTCCCTCCCTTCACCGACTCTCGGGCAACATATTTGCCAAACGTTTACCCCATTAGAAGAATGCAGGTGTCACTTGTTTCAAGTTTTGCTAAATTGGCCGAGAACGCGATAGCATCCAGCTATTACACATGTAATGAGGTTAGGGAAAAATACTTCAACCAAACAGGTTCTACATCACCTTGTCGCACTCAGTGGGTGGGCCCAAGATTGTAGGTACCGTTCTGTCGAATGATTCGCTTTTTTGTTTTGTTTCATCCAACGAGGTGACAACAGGCGAAAGCAAATCTGGGCCAACTACGATTGTACATAACGGCCAATAAACGCCGCTTTTTAACATGGCTCGAAATTGTCGAAAAAACCAGCACCAACACGGCTCGGTTGGTTGTTTTTAATTACCCTACGCGAGACGATCTGGTTTCAAATTGCCTTAAAACGTTGCTCGCTCGCTTTTGGGTGAAATGTACGGTGGGACTTGGTTTTAGATTTGCAAAAACCCCTAGGAAAGTGCGAGTAACCAAGGTTGGCACATATGCAACACGACCGCATGGTCAATGTACCGTCGTGCGGGGCTATTCTTGTCAATTTAGGTTTTCAATAAATTCTTATAAAATTACATTTAAAAAAAATGTATTATCTGTGACAATTCATTCATACAATACCTTTCTACCATTTTACGTTGACTATCTCTTTTTAACCGCAACTACTACTTGTCAGAAAATTGAAAAGCTTCAAACGTCGAGCGGTAGTGATTTGAAGCTTCAGAAACAATGTTTCCGTATACATTGTTCCTACAATTTAAAATACTGGTAAGTGTGTAAACTTATCAGAAAACTATTCGTTTGTCATATATCAGCAGCAGCAACGTTATTTTTGAAGAAAAAAATGAGGGCGATAAATTTTCCACCGTCAGCCATATTGTATGGTTATGTTTGTTAACTTTTTTGCAGGTACAAAAATGGTGAGGAACTATCGGAAGGATATAAAATGCTCGGAAATATACTGTAATTTCCGCTGCAGATTCAAGGGCGTGGAAAAGTCAAATCCGGAGAAATGTCCCACGCAGAAGCCGCAAGGCAACTCAATTGCAGCCGACAAACGATATACAACAAGCTGTGCGAAACGCACCAGAAACAGCCTGGACATCAGAAAGTTTTTACTGATACGGAAGAATTGTCGTTTTCGGACCATCTCGGCTGCTTGTCCGAGTGGTGCTTCCCCGTTGGAACCGATGATCTGCGGGAAATAGTTCGAATTTATTTGACACAGCAGGAAAGAAAAGTGCCAACTTTCGTAAATAACAAACCTTCACGGGACTGGGTGGCACGATTTCTTCGCGATCACCAGCAACTGAGCAAACGTTTTGCACAAAATAAAAAGCTAAACCGCGCAGCAATAACACGTGGAATAATCGCAGAGTACATGGCCAACATCAAGAAAGAAGGTGCTCCGGCTTCCAATATTTTTAATTACGACGAGACGAATTTGTCAGATGATCCGGGTAAGAAGCCTGCTATCTGTAAGCGTGGCTCAAAGTACTTTGAAAACGTGAGGAACTCCAGTAAATCTGATAGCTTAAAGTCCGAGTTGATAGGAGACTCATTCAAACAATTTCTGAAGGAACATCGTAACGACGTGATCGGCTGTCCAGTTGGGCCTCAACCGAAGAAAAGATTGAAGGTTTCTCCTGGAAAAAGTGTCTCTCCTGATGAAATTCCAAAACGTGATTCGAAACCCACATCTTAGACACCTGGTAAAAGGGGACGAAAGCCCAAAATCACCTCGTTGAGAAATAATAACAAATTTATTTTGAAAAATTCGTTAAAATGCAATTCGATATATAACCATCCATAATTCCTTGTTTCAAAAAATAATCATTATCCTATGTAATTGAGGTGATTTTTAATTTTTATGTGACTTTGTCAAAAGAAGCCCCCAGCTTATGCAACCAAGCTTTTTCGATCGCTCTATGAACAAAAGTCTTATTTCTCAATTAATTTAGCTGATATTTGATACAAATGTCATCCACACATCCACGTTAAATATATGCTAAAATTGTTAAAATCCACATACAAAAATTGGAGTTATTTTTTTTTAAATGATTAAAAAGGAAAAAAGTGTCAAAAGAAGCCCCGCACGACGGTAACGTGACATAACTAGTGAAATAAAGCCTCAACTCGACCCCAATATCGATACTGGGGTGTCGTTTGGTGCCGATGAGAAGCTTGTAGGCCTCTGGTTCGTAGAGTTGATACAGTTCTGGAGCGATGATTCATAAGTTTGCATGACTCTCCTGAATCGAAAAGTTTAAAGCCTACACGAATAAGTAGACTAAAGCTCTAGTCACCCTCAGTGTGTCACATGATAGATGTCACTGAAGTGAAAAGGGATTAGTTAGTTTGTATTATTTAGAAATGGGGCACTTAATTTTGAAAATATCAGCGTTCCCAGTCCCCATTTTGAAAATATCAGCGAATATGGTAACTTTTGACAACGTTTTGTTGTATGTAAACAGTTCCGTTCGATCTATTTGTCAAAACTAACGAGCTTCCGAGATATTTATCATGCAAGGGCAGAAAAGAAAAGCAATTGTACACCGTCACCTCTAAAAACCAACAGCCTTAACTTAGGAACTGCCAAAGCTACTGAATTATTTTAATAGTACCGTGGCACGAGTGATTAAAAAGGTACAATAAATTTCTCGTAACTGCCCGCAAAGTAAAAACCAAGCGTCGGGGTAGTACCCTTTTTTTACAACTGCGGTTGAAGGCCATTCAGAAAGTAATGGCTAGTCTCAGCATCTCAGATTTTGATTTGACGAAAATAACTGACTACTGACCGCTGTATTGTACGGCGAATTCGTCTCCCCGAAAACTAAAAGTGCTTCCCAGCGACTGGACAATCCAATCGAAGTATCAAACAACAAACAATGACCATAATCCGGCTTCCGAACTGGTAAACTGTATGATCAGATACTGATGATACGCGATGGGCGTGTCTTGATCGACAATGACGCTATGTGAAGGTCTATTTTTAATCCCGGTGTTCAATTCATATAAGACTCCTGCTCGCGGCAAGGTTTCTAGCAGATTCAAGTTTGTTTTCGCGAATAAGTTCGAAGATCAAATTATGTTTTAGCAATGGATTCGTTCCTGTGGTAAGAAAACCATGTCCATGAATTCGGAAGTATACAAAACGGAGTGCCTCACAAACGGATAAAAGTGGCTTCAGACGACTTTTAGATCTTATCAAGACAAAAATTTTGCGATGTAGAACTTGTCAATATCTTAGTCATACTCATAATTATTGATGTTTTTTTCCTCAAAAATACGCCCTTTTTATTTGTTTGTGTTTATTCCGGCGACACAGGGGTTGGTGCCGACTCTGCAAACCTTCAGGAAAAATAAAACGCACGGTAAAATTCACAAAGCAATTCGAGACAGGACAATCGGGCTAGACCCAAGTAAAGAACACGGACTAGAGGTTGGAAACTCGGGACATGGAACTGGAAGTCCCCAACTTTCTTGCGAGTGTCCGAATTCTTTCGGAAATGTCACCCTCGCGGTATTTCTCTTCGTCGGTCCAACATAACGCGCACTCCGTCAAAACTTCTCTCGTGGGGTATAAACCTGTTTGATGATAACGTCCTCCTTTATGCTCGCTCATTCGAAACGTTCGCAGTGTTCCTCCATCCAGACCACGATCAGGCGATGCCGGCATTTTGCTGTTCTCCGTGGCAGTATCTGTTGACCCGTCGAGACTTGCACCGATTAGGAATTAACGTCCAACTTGACGCGCAACTCGTCACAGCCACCCTCGCGGGATCTCTCACCTGTCGAAACGATTGTACGATTGCACTGTTCACTGCGTTCCAGGTGCCCTCGTCATAACACATTTTCTCCACGATATCCCCAGCATGAAGGGGAGACAGCCCCTCGCACCTTGCCTTGAATCTTGGACACACAAATACGACGTGTTCCGGCGATTCTTTCACATCCTCACACTCCGGAAAGAGTGGCGACATTACGTGCCTGAATTGAAGATGGTCAGGGTGGGTGCCAATCGGGACCATGCCGGCGATAACGCATACTGCTTCCAACGAGATCGTCCTATACGCGCTCGCGACTTGCATCGCACGGTCCAGTTTCCTGCGATTACGATGGGTCTCGAGAGCCGTAGACCAGGCTGGCGCTCCGTACCGCAGTATTGATGAGCGTAAAGTAGCTAGAAGAAGCCTTTTGCTACTGCAGGATAAGGATTTGTTCGGCATCATCCTCGCTATAGCACTGATGGACTTTTCTGCTTTCTGGCAGGCGTAGTCGACCTGGTTGTTGAAATTCAGCCGGTCGTCGATCATAACTCCCAAGTACTTCAACATACGCTTCGAAGTTATCGAGTGTTCCCCGACTGCGACTTCCACCCGCTGCACAGCTTTGCAGTTACTCACCAACAGCACTTCCGTTTTGTTATGAGCAATCCGCAGTTTCGCTGCTTGTATCCTGTTTTCCACTACAATGATAGACTCCGTTGCTAACATCTTCACCCCTTCAAGCGTTTCGCCTGTCACTGTTAGTGCGACGTCGTCCGCGAAGCCCACGATCTCTTCGCACTCCGTTGTACATAACGTTCTAGAGTGTTGAACCCACGATAGAGCCTTGTGGTACGCCGGCCATTATCTTTATCGGTACATGTGCAGTTTCTCGCCTGATGTCCGAAGCCCATGCACTTGAAGCATCTTTCCATCCGCTTGATTACCGGAGGCGGGCACCCTGACCAGCCGACTTTTATTTTGTTCGTCTGTACCATTTTGTTGGCTGCTACCGTTGAAAAGTGGTATCGACGCAGTCTGTGTGCCACCGTACGCCTTCCTCATTCGGATCATCATCGAAATATTGTCCAGCTTACACTGCGCCAGTAATTCACGCCTCAACTCCTCGTATGTAGTGATTTCGTCCTTTCCGAAATCTTTCCTCCTTTCTGGGTGCGCCTGGTTTTCACCACATTCGCTTCCAGTTCCTTCAATTCCCCAACCTAATATTGCCTTTCACACAAAACTATAACCTAAAACTCTGAAGAAATGTTGTAAAATATTTGAAATTCGAATATGATAGAACATATTGAACACAGTGTAATGCGAAGAAGTACAAAAAAAGACTGTAGAGTGTTGTCTACGCACCGAACGTCGAAGGATTTACCACTTCGGTACCGAATGTACCGACCCAAACACTGTGCCGTTCTTGTAGGATGAGATGAAACGAACTGGAACCTGGAACCACCGTGTTCGGATGTAATCCTGGAAATTCGTGGAGCAAAATAAAAATAGATCACGTGTGATTACTCAGAATGTTCATTGCCAGCTATATAGTTTTACAAATTCAAAAAACTAATATTTCAATGGTAATGGTTGCCAAAAACTATGGCACGGTAACGAGTTGTTTGTTTGCTTCGATACCCCTATTTCGTATGATATAGTTTTCGATTCTAATTTAACTGCTGTGATAAGAACTGTTCCCTATTCTCAGCTAACATTTTCAAGTTAGTGTAATGCAGGTAAACCAGCAATTCCAAATGAAATCGTCCTAAAAATGCTTAAAGACTTGTATTTTTGATTCCAATGAAAGTGTGTATTCCGTTTGAGTTGGAGGAAATATGAGTTTTTCTCAGCAATTGAGAGCGTAACTCAAGCGTAACTTTTGAAAAGGGCGTATCGATTTTAGTAAGAGAAATCTTTGATAATTTACATCTCAAAAACTATGAGTCGTACCGAAATAGTGTCTTAGAAAGAGTAATAGAGTATTGATGGTTGAATATGAAAAAAATGTACACTGAGAAAAAAAATAGTACTCTTTTTTTTATTTACAAAATAAAAAATCAATTTGCAGTATCCAAAATACATATTTTTTAATTTTTTTTAAATTTTTTCATACAAAATAGAAGTCATGCAGAGAATTAAAAAAATGGGCCCAAGATGGTAAAACTATTTTTGACGAACTTTGTGGAACATCGAATTTTTAGGAATTTTCGAAACTTCGAATTTTTGTATGTTAACAATCATTTTTAGCCACAAATTATGAAACCTTATGTGGTTTAAAACAAAAAAGGTTATTTTCAATTTCCTTATAAATGTAGCCATTCTCGAAATATTTTAAAAAATATTTCTAATTTTTTGTCTTTTTTATAGTAAATAATCCCTTTTAATATGTTTGTCGTGTTATACCGTCATGTTCATGAAATTTTATGAATTTGCTTATAATTTCCAACAGTTTTTCCAAATACATCATTATGGTTCATTTTTTGACTGAAGCGTAAATTTTGAAAAGGGCGTAACGATTTGAGTAAGAGAAATCTTTGATAATTTATATCTCAAAAAATATGAGTCGTACCGAAATAGTGTGTTAGAAAGAGTTATAGAGTATTGTTGGCTTAATTTGAAAAAATATACACTGAGAAGAAAAATTAGTACTCTTTTATTTTTAATTACAAAATAAAATTTTAATTTGCGATATCAAAAAATATGAATTTTTAATATTTTTTTCATTTTTTTCATATAAAATAGAGGTCATGTAGAAAATTTATAAAAAGGGCCCAAGATGGTAAAACAATTTTTTACGAACTTTGTGGAGCATCGAATTTTTAGGAATTTTCGAAACTTACAGTTTTTGTATGTTAGCAGTCATCTTTAATCACAAATTATGAATCCTGATATTATTAAAAACAAAAAAGGTTATTTTCAATCTCCTTCTAAATGTAGCCATTCTCGAGATGCTTAAAAAAATATTTGTAATTTATTGTCTTTTTAATAGTAAATAGGCCCTTTAAATATGTTTGTCGTGTTATACCATCATGTTCATAAGATTTTATGAATTCGCGTCTAATTTTCAACAATTTTGTATGAAAAAATTAAATAATATGTATTTTGGATATTGCAAGTTGAATTTTTATTTTGTAAATAAAAAAAAGAGTACTAATTTTTCTTCTCAGTGTATTTTTTTTTCAAATTAAGCCAACAATATTCTATAACTCTTTCTAACACGCTATTTCGGTACGACTTATATTTTTTGAGATATAAATTATCAAAGATTTCTCTTACTCAAATCGATACGCCCTTTTCAAAAGTTACACTTGAGTAAAAACATTACCAATTGCTGTGGAAAACTCATATTTCATCTAACCCAAACGGAATACACACTTTCATTCGAATCAAAAATCTCATGTTTTGTCATTTGTCGGTTTCATTTGGAATTGCTTTCAAGCAACTTTGCAGACTTGAAATATTCGAAAAATAATTAGACTGCTTTTTGGAAAAAGCCAACTTAAAAACTATGATACCTACAAAACTTTTGTCAAAGGATGAAATGTAGGAAATTGTTCAAATTTTCACAAAAAAATACCATAATAAAAATAAAAATAATAAAAAAATTAATAAAGAAAATTTCGCTGACAAAAAAATTATTTTGAAAATTAAAATTCATTTTTCTCAAAAACGCATATTTTTTAAATTCCCAAAAATATATATATGAACAGCCCTTACAATTTCCAACAAGTTGTCCATACATCGGAAGATGGCCACTTTTACAGGGAAATAGTTTCTCGAACAACAGCATTTATATGTTTTCTTTGAAAAAAATACAACTTATCCTAATTTTGTTTAAAGTCAAGATAGCGATATAGTGCATTCGACAATGTTTTAGACCTTGTTAAAATATAAACTTTTGTCCAAGACATTAACTTTCTATCTTTTATAGTTTTTGGAACATAAGTCATTTTTGTATGAAGACTCCTGAAAAAAATAATGTTTTGCCCGTAACATTTTTGTGTGTAAATTCTAACGTTTGACATGTTCTTGACATGTTTCTAAGTAGAGAAAAGTTAGCAGAGCATGTAAATTGCGATAATTTATACCTAAAAATGTTATGAATTAAACATTAATAGTATTTTTTCAAAGAAAAAAAAGAAAAAGTTGTTAGAAAAACTTTTTCCATGTAAATGTGCCCATCGTCCGATGTATGGACAACTTGTTGGAAATTTTAAGGACTATTTATATATATTTTTTCAGAATTTTAAAAGCATATGTTTTCAAGAAAAAATGAATTTTAATTTTCAAAATATTTTTTTTCAATGACATTTTTTTCCAAAAAATTCTTCGATTATCTTTAATGAAAGCCTAAGTAATTTCCTACATTTTATTCTCTGACCAACTTTAAGATTTTTCGAAAAAAAAATTTAAAAAACTCAAAACAAAAAAAACCACTTTGAAAAAATCTATCAGACCTACAAAATTTTAGTCAAAGAATGGAATGTAGGAAATTATTTTGGTTTTCATTGAAAATTATGGACGACTTGTTGGAAATTGTAAGGGCTAATCACATATATATTTTTGGGAATTTTAAAAAAATACATTTTTGAGAAAAACGAATTGCAATTTTTTTATGACTTTTTTGTCAGCGAAATTTTTTTTCCAAAAAAATTTAAACATTTTTCTACATTTCGTCCTTTGAAAATAATTTTGTAGGTATAACACTTTTTAAATTATAAATTTATGTAAAAAATTAAAAAAAAATGTGTCTTTTTCCAAAAAGTAGTCTAATTCTTTTTCGAATATTTCAAGTATACAAAGTTGTTTAAATGATCCATGTCTTAACACCCACTACGTTTCACCACTATCTGAGATGATGCTGCCAACTCCTAAGACGAGTTGACATGAAATTCTCATTTATGTCTGTCATGATCTTGGTGATGGTAGTTGAAAAAATAAAAGTAGTCTACAAAAGGTCACAGCGTCACGCGCGTGGTACAGATATAAAGGATAAGAATTTAAAAGTTTTGTAAGGGCCGGTCTAGAATTTCTCTTGATGGGGATATTCGAAGTCAATTCAAAACAAGGCTGGCGGTTGGACTTGTGTCTTGGTGGACCATCTGGCTGCAAGGGTCTTGTCGGGATCGTATCGGCTCTGTGGCGGACAAGACTGAGTATTGGCTTATCTTTTGGCATTGCAATTTTTTTAACTTATATCTGTAAATAAAATCAATTCGTTTTTGTTTAGCTAAACTTATTTCATTGCTGAAAAAAATATCGTTTAGATAACTCATCTTGCTCAATCCTCCGTAGGGGAAGGAGGCGGAACCATCATCATTATCTAAAAAAAAATGTTTCAAGAGAGAAGTGTCTCGAGCATGTAGCAGACTAAAGTATAAAGTCCAAAGTGTAAAACGTTTGAGAATAATTTGATATGCACTGGCGAGGTGGCGCGTCAATCGCTCTTTAGCCTTTTCGGTTGCACACGCGCCTCACTGGGATGTGGGTCATCCTCACAGTCTGCTGTTACCGTCCCGTTGTATCAGCATACGTTTACAAATAAATTCAGGAAAAAAAAACAACTGAGTGTGCTCACAGTCCATCCCGATCGATTTCATACCATTTTTTGCTGTCATTTTTTACAGCGGTCAGTCTTGAGCTTCCTGCCTCTTCTTTGCTAGCTTCTTTTTCCTCACCATATTTTACTTCTGCCACTTTTTCTTCGTCGATTTCCCAACATCTATGTACAAACCCATGATTAAACACACGGGAAGGAGACAGAGCCTCGAAGAACAGAAGAAGAGAGTGCTACCGCCTGGTTACCGCGGTTGTGAAGTTCTGATTTTTCCGCTGAAATCAGCTCTCGGTTCCGGTGATGGATGTCTCAGCGTTCATATTTTTTAGTGGAGCAGAGCAAAATGGCCGGGACGCGGGCGGGGACGGGACGAATAACATCAATCGATCAAATGTGCAGAAGGTGCTATAATAACGCGCGCGCTGGTAGCGAGGTGACAAAGTGACGCGATTACAACAGCGACGAATCGCGCAGTGAGGTTATGAAATCTGCTTTTGTACACTTGTAATGCTTATCGTTGGTGTTTTGCGATTTAGTTTTTATTTTGTTTTAATTTTTGTTCCTCCTGTTGCTCGCTTTGCTGCTGCTCTTTATTGGCACCTCTTGCGGCGGGGCGTCCTCTCCGTGATGTAAGTGACCGGTGGGGAACTTTTGACTCATCAAAATGTATAGAAACCTGATTTGCGACTCCGAGTTCTCGCTTCGAAGAACCGAAGCCCGATGCGCACATATCGAATTGGAGATTTTGCGATGAACGGACACTAGCGGGGACTAATCATTTTCGCTCGCTTTGCTATCTCGCCGGGGCTTCGACACGTGATTCTGGCGGGGGTAATTTGAACCATCGACGAGTCACAGTTGTGACATCGGTCTTTGTTTGCTCTAACGCAACAGCGAAGCTATTGCTGCCATTTTACGAGCGCCAAAACTCGATCAAATGAGTGTAAACTCTGTAAACCCATTTCGAAACGGGTTTATCTTCCTAGAACCCGGCACACGGTACAAGTTCTGTACGTTCAAGGGTAGACACCGCCCCAAAAATGTTGTATGCGCTCGTATGTTGCCCCCGGAAAACCGGGTCAAAAAGCCGAAAGGAAAGTTATTACATCCGGAAGTGACTCTGAGTTTGAGGCTCTCACCTCAACCAATGTTATTGCGTCCCGCCACCTTTGGTGCGATTCGTCTGCATTAGTGTCTTCTATCTTGTGGCTCCGAGAGTCCGCGCGCTTCCCGCATTTGCTACTAAAGTTCAATGAGGTCGAAATCTGCATACATCGGTATCGCCACTTCCCAACGCCACTGTCGTCACGCTGGATCGGTCCGAAATTGAAATATCATTAACCTCCTCGCCCCCTCGCGAGGCTAATGAGAAAGATACTTTTCACTTCTCGAAGCGTTCCTCGAACAGCTCTTAGCCACGATTGAAATCGAGGCCAACAACGATATATGAATAAATGCCGTCGCAATTAAAAGAGAAATCCAACGAAAAAGTGCACCGAAAAACTAACAACAACTACCCAAAAATCAATTTGGAACCTATAAAATCCTATTAAGTCGGTTGAGGCATTTTGTCGGATGACATCTCCAAAATATTAATTAGCTGCTGCTGCTGCTGCTGCTGTGGTAATCCGAAGTGTCGCCTAATGCCAAAGATTAGCCATGGCGCTAGCTTTCGAACAATGAGGTAAACACATTTTCATATCCATACCTGTCCGTCTATGGAGTCTAGTGTCCGAAAATATTTGTATCTCTTCGGTTTTATGACCATACGAACCTCACACACTCGCACACGCACTCGAACTTGTCACACTGAAATTAGTGGAAAATGCTGTCGCAGCCTGCTTTGCCTAGACACTGTGGGTGAAAGAGCATCCCAACAGACGAAAGTAGAGAGAGTCCATTCGACAGACCTCAGACCACGACAGACCACCTCTCGAAAATGGACATTGCTGCTTTATGCTCGATTTATGGTTGTGGTATGCATACGACAATTAGTGTTTTTGGTGAAACTTGTTTTCTGGCCCTGGAGATTTCACCTTCCGCAGTCGAGTTCGTAGAGAAGGGGAAAATCTACGTGGTTGAAGGAACGGACGAATGGTATGGGGGGAGAGATAAACACATGAGTCGTTTATCTAGCTGTACCAACGAACGAGCGGTGCATTCCTGTAACAATTGTGTTATCCGTTGGAAAGTTAGCAAGTGGTGCCACCTACGATGGTTACCTTGAACAACGTCGTGATGTTCTGTCAGAATTCATGAATAATTGAGTAGAGTTTACGTAACTGCTTTATAGGTGAACAGAGCATATGGTCGTTTATTGGATCAGTGCAAAAATAAACGAATAACGAACACAGTACCGACATTTGAACCTTGTAAAAACTCACACCAAGAATCTTGAATTATAATCTTGCCAACAAATTTGTGGTAATGGATATTTTCCTGTAGTAAAGTCCACACATAAAGCGAACTACAAAGATTTAAATGATCAACCAATCCGTTTTTGAATGTTCGAATTTATGCCAATCAAACATTATCTTGCATTTCGATCGACTAATTCGGCCAATTTCCTCGTCGAAATCAACGATATCAATTTGTTGCATTTTGAGAACACATTTGGACATTCGTTGTTCCGCTTAAATTTACTGATCGTAAAATAGATGAAAATCACATTTTCACCATCAACAACTCCCCATACTCGCCTCATCAGAAACCAAGTCGTCTCCACTCAAAATATTCCTAAATTTTTTGATTCGTTGATTTTTCGGTTTTTGATTCTCTCGATTCCCGATTTTCGATTCTCTCGATTGGTTTTTTTTTCTCGATTTCTGATTCCTTCGGTTTTCGATTTCTCCGTTCCCGATTCCCTCGACTCACGATATTTCGATTCTTCGATTGTTCGATTGTTCAATTTTCGATGCTTTTGATTTTCAATTCCCTCGAATTTTGATTCTCTCACTTGTTAATTCTTTCCATTCATGATTCTCTCGTTTTTCGATTCTCTCTATTCTCAATTTTTTGATAATTCGATTTTCGATTCCTTCGATTTCCGAATTTTCGATTTTTGGATTACTTGGTTTTTGATACCTTCGTTTTTCGATTTTTTGTTCCCACGAATTTTCTAATTTTTCTATCTCGACTTCCGGTTTTCTTGATTCTCCATTTTCCGATTTTAAATTTTCGATTCTATCGATTTTTATATTTTTTTTAATTTTTTGATTCTCTCGTTTTTTAATTCTTTCTACGTTTGATTCTCTCGGTTTTCGATCTGGATTTTCGAATCTCTTTTAGGATTATTCGATTTTCAACTCTTCCGATTTACGATTTTTTGGTTATTTGGTTTTTGGTTATTCTCTCGATTTTCGATTTTTTGTTTGTTTTTTTTTTTATTTTAAGATTCTTTGATTGTTGTAATTTTTAATCTCTACTCTTACAATCTCAATCTTCTGTCGATTCCAAATTTTTCAATTTCCGATTTTCGATTCTATCGATTTATATATTTTTTAATTGTTTTTCATTTCCTTGGTGTGAGATTCTGTCGATTCCTGTAATTATTACAATTTTTATGATTTTATTATTTTTGTATTTTTTTTCATTTTTTGTGATATTTGTGGCTTTTATGATTTTTGTGATTTTTTTTATTACCTCGATTTTGGAGTCTTTCGATTTCTGTTTTTTTTTTTTTTTGATTCTCGATTCTTCGATTTTCTAGTTTTTTCGATTCTTAGTTTTTTCTTTATTTTTGATTCTCACGATTTTTCAATTCTTGTGATTTTTGTGATTTGTCAAATTTTTGTGAGTTTTATGGTTCTAGTGATTTTTGTATTTTTTTTCACATTTGTTATTTTTTCCAATTTTTGTGGCTTTTTTAATTTCTATTACACTGGAGTACGCGGGGGATACGTGCCGCGAAAACAAAATCCACTGAAAAAAACCGCGAAAATTCCAAAATCCGCGTAAAAATAAACCGGGTAATTTTCAAAATCTGTGTAAAAATCTAACAAACAATGAATTATTAGTTTAAAATGCAACCCGTATTCTAACAATTGATTAACTGGTTTTTTTTCGCATGCTACAATTATGATATCTGTATCTCCTTTTATTTCTCAGCTACTAATCAGTGACACAATACAAACTTATTTCGTGAAAAGTCACATCAATTAGCATATTGTATTTTTACTCGTTTGATACGTGCCGCGTAAAAAACCGCGTAAATTCCGAAATCCGCGTAAAAATAAACCACGTAAAAAAAGGAGCGTCAAATAAAACCACGTATAAAAAAACCGCGTGAGAAGCGACTTCAGTGTATGTTATGGTTTTGCATTTTTTTTGTAATTTCCGTGAATTTCGCGGTTTTTGTAGTTTTCGTGCTCTTTATGATTTTTTTAATTTCGATTCTTTTAATTTTTTATTCTCTCCTCATGATCGAGAGAATTCACGGAAATTACAAAAAAAATGCAATTTTTCGATTTCTGATTTTTAGATTTTTGGATTTCCAACTCTCACAATTTTTAGATCTTTGATTCTCTCGATTTTTCCGTTTTTGAATTTTCGAATTTTTGATTCTGTTTTTTATGATTCTCGTGATTTTCTGGTGTTTGTGACCAATGTGGTTTTTGTGATTTCTTCGATTTTTGGATCCTTAGAATTTTTCGATCTTTCAGTTTTCTCGATTTTTCGATTCTTGGTGCTTTGCCTTTTTTTTTTGTTCTTTTTTGATTATTTGTGATCTATGTGCTATTCTGTAATTTTTTTTTCGATTTTTTGATTTTTTATTGTTTATTTTGTGACCTTTGAGATTTTTTGTAATTTGTTTGATTTTCTTTGATTTTACGATTTTGTTTTTTTTCTGTAATTTTTATGATATTTTTGGATTTTTATCAGTTCGTGTGATTTTTATTATTTTTTGGGATCATTGTGATGATCACAATTTTTTGATTTTCAAATTTTTAGATTCTTTGGTTTTTCGACTTTTCGATTTACGATTTCGTCGATTTTTCGATTTTTGATTCTATCGATTCCTCCGTTTTTGGATTTTAGTTTTTGTTTTTTTATGATTCTCCCATTCAAAGCCCATTGCGATCTTTGTGATTTTTGGGGTTTTTTCGATTTTCGATTTTCGATTTTTTCTAGTAATTTTTAGATTTTTAAATTCTTTGATTTTTCGATTCTTCGGTTTTTGGTGTATTTGTTTTTTTTCATTCGATTCTCATTTTTTTCATTTTTATGAGTTTATTTGATTATTATTTTTTGTTATGATTGTGATCATTGTGATTTAGTGATATTTAGATTTCTGTTTTTGTTTTTTAAGACTCTCCTCTCTTTTATGGTGTATGTGACCTATATGATTTCTGTGATTTCTTCGATTTATATAATTTTTCGATTTTAGGAACCTTAGGATTTTGCGATCCCCCAATTCTCTTGATTTTTCGATTTTTGGTGCCTTGCCTTTTTTTGTTCTGTTTTTTTCGATTTCTTGTGATCTTTGTACTAATCTGTGATTTTTTTCGATTTTTATAATTTTTTATTGTTTATTTTGCGATGATCTTTGAGATATTTGTAATTTTTTTTTTTGGCGATTTTTTCATTTTTATTTTTAGATTTTTTGATTTTCTAATTCCCGATTTTCTCGATTTTTTTTGATTTTTTGTGTTTTCTTTTTTTTTGTGGCTTTTATGATATTTTTGGATTTTTATCAGTTTCTTGGTTTTTCGACTTTTCGGTTTACGATTTTATCGATTTTTCCGTTTTTGGATTTTAGTTTTTGTTTTTTTTATAAATCACCCATTCAAGGCCCATTGTAATCTTTGTGATTTTTGAGGTTTCATCAATTTTTATGATTTTTTTGTGTTTCTTAGATTTTGATTTTTAGATTGTTGTTTTTTTTCTATGATTTTTTTTCATTTTTGCGATTTTTTTTTGTAATTTTTAGATTTTTAAATTCTTTGATTTTTCGACTCTTCGGTTTTTGGTGTATTGTTTTTTTTTTTGTGATTCTAATTTTTTTTTCATTTTTATGAGTTTGTGTGATTTTTAGTATTTTTTGAGATCATTTTGATATTTAGATTTTTTATTCTCCCGATTTTCCGGTTTTTGTTTTTTATGATTCTCGTCTCTTTTCTGATGTTTATGACCTATATGATTTCTGTGATTTCTTAGATTTATATAACTTTTTGATTTTAAGATCCTTAGGATTTTTCGATTTCTCATTTCTCTCGATTTGTCGATTTTTCATGTTTTGTCCTTTTTTTTTGTTCTGATTTTTATATATATTTTTTTAATTTTTGTGCATTTTTGTTATTTTTTCGACTTCTATGATTTTTTATTGTCAATTTTGTGATCTTTGAGGGTTTGGTGATTCTTTTCGTTTTTCAAACTTTTTTGTGATTTTTTGTTTTCGATTTTCAGATTTACTGATTTTCCGATTTCCGATTTTTATTATTTTTTGTAATTATTCTGATTTTTGTGGTTTTTTTTAGAATTTTATGATTTTTTCGATATTAATTTTCAAATTTTTAGATTTTTTGATTTTTCGATTTTTCGATTTTTGATTCTTCCGTGTTTGGTTTTTGTTTTTGTTTTTATATGATTGACCCATCAGAAACCCTTTGTGGTCTTTGTGATTTGTGAAGTTTTTTCGATTACAATGATTTTTTTGTGTTTTTTAGATTTTGATTTTCAGATTTTTGGATTGATTTTTATTTTTTATTCGTTTATTTTCATGATTTTTATGTTTATTTCGATTTGTATGATTTTTTTGTGATTTCTTTTTATTTCAATTTCTAGATTTTTAGATTCTTTGATCTTTCAATTTCCGGTTTTTTGATATTTCGTTTTTTGGTGTTTTGGTTTATTTGTGATTCTTATTATTTTTTTGGTTTTTTCCGTTTTGTATGATTTTATTTTTTTTTTTGTGATCATTGTGATTTTTGTGGTTTTTTTGATATTTTAATTTTCAGATTCTTTGATATTTTTGGGTTTTTGCATTTACGATCTTATAGGTTTTTCGATTTTCGGATGAAAATCGAAATATCTCGTTGTGATTTTTATGATTTTTGCAATTTTTTCGATTTTAATAATTTTGGTAATTTATATGATTATTGGTGTTCTTTGAAAATTTTGTGAAGTTTTCGATTATTAGTTTTTTGTGATTTTTTGGATATTTAAATTCTTTGATTTTTCGATTTTTTCTTGATTTTAAGATTACAATTTCTCTCGATTTCTCTATTCTCGGTAATTTCTTGATCAATTTTGCGATTTTTTTTCGGGTTTTATGATTTTTCGATCATGATTTTTAGATTTATAGATTTATAGATTCCATATTTTTCCGACTTTCAGAGTTCTCGATGTTTGTACTTTTGTGATGTTAGATTTCCGTCTCTGCATACCGTTGAATCCTCCAAACATGCTATAATTCGTGCGTTGTACGGGCAATCGTAGCATCGCATTATTCCGGAGAGCTCGAGGTCGAACGTTGATGTTGATGTTTTCCAAAAGAACGGGACAATCGATGCGTCCTTACAAAACATCAACTATCAGCAATGCTCTGGCTTTGTCTCTACTAGAGATGTGCCATCCGCTCATGAGCTGTTCATTCGAATCGCTTCATCATAGTGAGCGGAATCGGATCGGCTCGCAATCAAAACAACGCAGCTCATCAGCTCATTACGGAGCTGGAGAGCTGATGAGCTGATGAGCTGCTGAGCTGATGAGCTGCTGAGCTGATGAGCTGCTGAGCTGTTGAGCTGTTGAGCTGATGAGCCGCTGAGCTGATGAGCCGCTGAGCTGATGAGGAGCAGCTGAGTTGATGAGCTGCTGAGCTGTTGAGCTGCTGAGCTGTTGAGCTGCTGAGCTGTTGAGTTGAAGAGCTACATAGCTGTGGATCGCAAAAGCTGCAGAGAGTGTGAATTGAGAAACGCGAAAGAATTTTTCGTCTCCCGTGCTTTATGATATGACGTCAGTTTATTTTCGTGTGTACCTCTTCGTTCTTTAGCTTTAGCAGAGATACCAGATAGGAAAAAAGTTTTTGTTTTGAAGATATTCAATCGTTCGTTACTTCATTAAATTTTTCTTACATTGCCAAACAAAATAATACACATTATTATATGCTTGTAAATAAAATTACTATAGTATATTGTTATTTAAGCATGACTGTGGAAACACAAATTTATTTCCGCGTGCTGAACCAAAACAATTTAGAAAACAATCCGTCATAAATGCAGATGATTGATAATGGTCCTTTTGTTACCTTTTCCATCGCGAATAATTATTTCGTTGCGCCTATTATTGGATTTATTTTTTTTATCCTTGAATGCAAAAAAAATATATCGGTAGTTTTATCAAAAAATGTTGTCTCGGCCAATATTTCTGAAGGCATTTGATTTGGCTACTTCTGGTTCTAAGCATCTTCTATGTTGGATTTCGGCATTCAATATTTGTTGTATATTATATTATTAGAATTCATATTAGTTTTAGTTTGTGTACAATTACAAATTAAATTCGTTTATTTTTTTGCTTAAGAAAATGCACACTATAAAATGTCCCATGGTAGTTACGTGTCATATGCAATTGTGTGGACAACCGCAAATTTCAACTGAGCTGAGGAGCTGTTCCAAATGAGCAGCTCACTTGCATGAGCTGAATGGCTCTGAGCCACTCACCATGATGAGCTGATTTGCCCATCTCTAGTCTCTACGGACCGACAAAGCCGATCAGCTGACAACGACTCTCGTAACTCGGTAATCGGAAGGGGTCTGTCAACGGCAAACTACGAAGTGCGAATCTCACGAATCATAGTTAAACTGATTCAATTCTTTCGACGCCGTGGTTATGATGAGGAGTCCAAACTGCTGAACCGTACTCTACTACAGAACGAGGTAGAGAGCAATAGAGAGATTTAAGGCAGTAGATGTTGGTGAATATCGGTGAAGTGATGATTTGACCCAAATTTATTATGTAATCTAGCAGCTGTTTATTTTTTAACAAATGTCAATTGTATTATAACTTTTTTTCATTATTTATGTAGTAAAAAGGTCCAGAGAGCAATCGGTTTCTTAGTTCTCGAAAGCAGTAACATTTTTGGTAAAATGCTGCTTTATGGAAGACTGTTTGCACACATCACACACACCGATAATGAGAACCATAGAAATATCGATATGATGTCGTAAAAATAATGAAAGTTCGTTTGTTTGTGCGACCATGGCGGAGTGAAAATGTTGTACTAAAATATCACTTTTATACGTCTTTTTCGACGTGATTTCACAAATATCCATTGCACGCTGTCACATTATGCTCATAATCAGCGGAAACTCCGATCAAATGTATGCTTTTCACTGATAAAACGCTTACTGGAAATAGCATTTTTACATGGATGTGGTAGGTAATTAAATATAAACACAACTATTGACGTCATGATGCGAAAAATTATTATGGCAGCGCATGCTACGTCGCTCGAAATTCTACCATCTTCCTACCATCTTTTCCAGGACATTGGGTTGTAAATTGAAATAACGGTGATGGTATTAAGAAACATTAATGAAGCTTCAAAGTGAGAAATTCTACTAATAATTCTATTCTATCATTTGGGATCTTCTCAAATACAAACAAAATATGTGTGAATCAAATTAAGCACAGCGTCTAATGATATTTTTTACGTTTCCATTTACAACATTCCTGTAATCGAAATCATAATTTACGCACACACACACACACATACACACACACACAAACACATAACAAGCGAACACTCGTCGGTCGATAATACACACCCGCAGAATATATCTCCGGCGAGCAGCTGAAAGGCACCTTGAGATAGAGTTTATTTTTTCCAATATTTATCTTCCCCAATCCTCGCATCGCGCAGACTGCGGCGAGGAATCATCGAGCGCTGGAAGCACCTTCCCAGCAGAATGTCGATCCGATCAGCGGCGCTTCCCTCACCTCTCGGGTCCATCCTTCTTTTCCAACCATCTTCCATCGAACAGAAATGAAAACAAGCAGATGGTGATAACGGCTAGTGATGTTTATTTATAACGCCACAGCTCAAGGAGCGCCTCTTATCGTATATTTCTCGGTCGCATCGTGGGCTCCACCGCTGCCGGAATCAGAGAGTACGGCACACAAGTGAAAAAAGAAACGCCTCGCAAAGATACTGTCAAATTTTGACATCCATTTGACAGATGCAATCCCTCTCTTACTAATGGGTGATATCTTGGCTAGATGCTAATGACACGTGCTACGAAAGTTGACCTTCAAATCGCTTCTAATGGCAGGCATAGTTTCACACCTGTCGCGTAGCCGCAGGCCCTGCTGATTAAAGCGCTGCGATGACATTCGGAAGCCTTCGGCGCGATCACACACCCACACAAACGGCGGCGGCCCGACAGCTGGAATTGTGCGCGGAGGAAGTCCGTAATTGAGTCGTTCCTCTCGGTGATCAGATTCAATGTCGAATCTCCAACTAATAAGCGCCAAAGAATTTTATATGAGCCCGTTTATTGTTTTTATTTTGGTTTGTACGACTTCACTGCATCCGCAATCGATCATGTGCGATCCTTTCTCACTCAGCCTGTGCTGTGTCGCGTATATGGCCACGATAGGAAGAGAACGTGATCACCAACGACGATATCATTATACCTAGGTACTCTGTTTGGCTCAGTGCCGTTTGACCTGGCGGAAAGAAGGAGGTTATCGAATTAATCAAAGAAGAACGGCGGGGAAGTAGGAGGACAAATTGGACCATCACTTTGTTGAGCTTCACTTCCTCTATCCTTCGGAGCGTGTTTATACATGGTGACCGGAATAAATCGCCACAGTAAACAACTGCAACAGAAACAACCGCTTAGAAAAAGTGTAGTAGGCTAGAAATATTTGGCGCGGGAAAAACATCATGTGCCTCACATTTCTATTATAAATTTATTCTCTTGTTCTCGTTTTTCGAAATTTATTCTGAGGACAATGTAATGGGGACGAAGTCCCCATTTGGCGAGGATAAGGAATCGAGGCGGCCCATGCCGCCAAGATGACGCAATCCGAGTCCACCGCCGACCCGCCGTCGGAAGCGGCGGTGTCTCGCACGCAAACCTGGGATCCACTGATTGCCCGGTTAGTTTGAAACATAGGATACGATCCTTTAGCAATGTCCGACCGAGCTCTAGCGAGCGTCGGACGGTATACGTCTGCCCGGGGCGTTACGTTTGCCTGGGGCGATACGTTTGCCCGGTTAATTCTTGTTTTGAAATACAATACCGCGCCACAATATTTATAGCCTACTACACATTTTATAAGCGGTGGTTTCTGTTGCAGTCGTTTTCTGTGGCGATTTATTCCGGGAACCTTTATACATATAGGTTTGTCTTCTTGTTCTTCACTGCCTGTGGCTATCAGCGAGACGGATGAGTACCCAGCTTCTCTCGGGTGTTGTTGTTGGTTGGATGGCTTGGAGCTGCTGCTGCTGCTGCTCTGTCTGATCGATATGTGTAACATGTGTGTGGTTTCTCGTTTGCTGCGAGCTTCCGACGATGGCAAGTCACACAGCTTATGTTTGCTTTATACTTTTATTCAAAAGGGTTTTATTCATTTCTCGTCACCCCACGCGTGCATCCGCGTCGAGTGTCATACCAGAACTGTCTTAATGCTAGTTACATGTGTCTTAAGCTAACTTAGCCAACAGTTTTTGGAGAGTTTCATTGGGAGGAGCCAAGTCGATTTCAAAGGGGAATAGCCAATCAATCGAATGCAGTGTTCGATGTGAATGGTGTCAAGAAATAAAATTGCTTACTGCGCTCATAAGCGCGCATATCGATTTCATGGGAAATCGTAAAGTGTCACGACGACTTTGTGTACGGTCGCGTATTTAATCAGAATAGAACTGGGTTTGTTTTGGTTTCTGGTTTATTGCCTTTAGCTGCGCGCGACATGATGTAAGGGTGCATTCATATCGCCCGCGCATGTTGGCATGGACGAATGTGGGAGAAAAACAATTAACGAAATAATGCAGTTGCGCTTGAGGAATGTTTCGTGGGAATCGTAAATTGAAGTGACCACGCATGAGTCATTTATTTTGAAACAATCAACTGCTTATGAGGAGAAGGATAATTTGTATATTGGGAGTTTTAAGATGGACTTTGGAACGGGGTTTGAAATCATACTACACCATCCCTCTTTAAGAGAATGATGTAATGCAATGGAATCATTCTTAGTATTCAGATTATGGATTAATTATTCCTTGGCTTCTCTCAATGTTACAAATATTTTATAGACTTTTTATAGGTTTCTAAACTTTTATTTTCCAAAGCTGTTGGTATATTGTAAACAATGGTATGTGGTTTTGTATAATATTGGTAATTTGATATATTTCTAAAGATTTCTATAAATAATTGTAATATAATTGGTTTTTGCGAATGAAGTAACTTCTCTAAAAATGAATGTTGTTTGATTTTATATTTTTATCAATCTGTTTTTGTGTACTGTCTGTGTATGTTCTGTTTTGGGGTTCTGAATCCTGCAGTTTGTATCTAGTATTTCTTGAACTATATATGGTCCGTCATAGAATGGATCAAGTTTTCTTCTGTTTTCTATTTTTAGATAAACTTTGTCGTTTACTGTTAAATGAATTGGATTAATGACATTTTCTGAGTTTTTTGCTCTTTGAATTTTCTGCTCAATTAATTTGGTTCTTGCTATTTCATTAGATCGTTGTAATTTAAATTTTAGTTCTTTACTATATTGTTCAAAATTATATATTGGTTCAGTTCCTTTTTCAAATAATTCTTGTGGTAATTTAGCTTTAGTTCCAAAAATTAATTCATGAGGGGTAAATTCATGGTGTGAATGTGGGGTTGTGTTATAATTGAAAGCATAGAATTTTAACCATTCATCCCAATCCGATTGATGTTCGTTAACGAAAGATCTCAGGTATTCATTTAAACATCTGTGATTTCTCTCCAAAGAACCAATCGTCTGAGGGTGATAGGCTGTACTAAATTTTTGTTCAATTTTAAGCATTTCACAGATCTGTTCAAAGACTTCGTTATTATACTCAGTTCCTTGATCAGAACGTAAAGTTAAAAATGTTCCGTAAGTTAAAATAAAATTGTCTACTAATGCTTTAGCAATTACGTTTGCTTCTTTAGTAGGTACTGGAATTAATACGACATATTTCGTTAATTCGCATTGAATACTAACTACATATCTATTGTTGTTGTTACTTTTTGGTAATGGTCCAACTGTATCTATTGAAATACTTTCGAATGGGTGATTTGGTGTTGTAGTAACTACTTGTTTTTCTTTTGTATGCTTTATGACTTTGTTTCGTTTGCATAATTCACAGGCCTTGATGAATTCTGCAATCGATCTTTTCATATTGCTCCAATTATACACTTCTCTAATTTGAAGGTACAACTTATGTTGACCAATGTGACCTCCTGTAGGGGTGTTATGGTAATCATTCAATACTTTTTGGATGTCTCTTATTTTTGTTAAAAACATTGGTGGATTGTAAATAATAATTTCTATTGAATACACTTGAGTATTCGCTAATATTTTAAAGTTTTCAATTGATATCATTTTAAATATTTCGTCTTTTGTCGACAGCGCTAATTTCTTTTGGTTCATTTTAATCATTGTTCCTTCTATTTTCAGAAGTGCAGATTCTAATGTCTGACTTCCATGTAAAATTTGTTGATGCACTTGGGCAATAATTTTATTGTTTTTCTTTAAATAAAATATCATTCCATATTTGTCGACGCGTGTTTCGAGTTTAATTAATTTCTTCGTTTCTGATGGATTATTTGTCATGTACGTAGAGAAGTGATCAGTTTCTCGTGGTACAGAAATTTGATTATCAGATGTTTTCATATTTGAATTATTTTTCGAATTACGAGTCATCGCTCTTGTGCTTACTCCTAATATATTTAAATTTTTTAATTCATCAGAGGAGGTTACTATTCTTGATAAAGCATCTGCTCCTACATTTGATTTTCCTGCTATGTATTCAATTGTAAAGTCATATTCTTCTAAATCAAGACGCATTCTAGTTAATTTTGAAGTTGGATTTTTCATACCGAATAAGAAAACTAACGGTCTATGATCCGTTTGTACTAAAAATTTTCTACCGTACAGGTAAGGTTTGAAGTAATTAATAGCCCAATGTATGGCTGTTAATTCTTTTAGAATCACTGGTTTATTCTTTTCACCAGGTGTAAAAGTTTTGCTTGCAAAAGCTATTGGTAAATTTCCATGTTGTGTTTGTTGAGACAATACAGCTCCACAACCTATATCTGAAGCATCTGTTGTTAATATAAATTGCTTCGTAAAATCTGGATATTGTAATAATCTTGGTGACATTAATGAATTTCTTAGGGTGTTGAATGCATTTTGACAACTATTGGTCCATATAAATTGTGAATTTTTCTTCAATAGTTGATTAAGGGGATTTGCTATTAATGCAAAATTTGGTACGAATTTACGATAATAATTACAAAATGCAACGAATCTTCTAACTTCGTCTGCATTTTTAGGAACTGGATAATTTTGAATAGTTGAAAATTTGGAATCATCTGGTAACATGCCATATTCTGTTATTTTATGACCTAGAAAGGTAACTTCAGTGCTAAAAAATTTGCATTTCTGCGCATTTAGCTTCAAATTGTAATATCTTAATCTTTCAAAAACTTGATTTAGATTTGAAATATGATGGTTTACAGAACATCCTACGACTATAATATCGTCGATGTAAATGAAAGCTAATTCTGGGGTTAAACCAGCCATTGCAATTGTCATCATACGTTGAAAACTGTTTGGACTTATATTCAATCCAAACGGTAATCTTGTATATTGATAATGTCCGTTTTGTGTTGAAAATGCCGTAAATTTTCTAGACTCATTGTCCAAAGGTATTTGATGAAAACCTGACATGAGATCTAATGTTGAAAAATATTTTGCTCTGCCAAGTTGATCTAAAATATCGTCAATTCTTGGTAGAGGAAATTTGTCTGCTAAAATTTTTTTATTTAGTTGTCTAAAATCAACGACTAAACGCCATTTTTTGTCATTATTTTGGGATTTTTTCGGTACTAGAAGTATAGGAGAGTTGTATGGTGAAACTGAAGGTTCCACTATATTACTCTCTAACATTTTGTTTACCTGTTGATTAATTTCGGTTTGTTGCGCATGAATCGTCTTGTAATTAGGAATATATACAGGAACTTTATCACTTAGAACAATGTTCTGTGAATAGAAATTGTTTTGAGTAACATCCTCCTCTGGAAGACAAAATATGTCTTGATAATCATTAATTAATTTTTTAAATTTATCTTTAGCATATGGAGGAATTTTGTCCGTGTTTATGCTTTTAAAAATCTCTTCGGATCTCTTATTATTAATATTTTTGGTATTTACATTAAGAATAGAATAATCGTTTAAAATACTTAATGTAGGCTTAAATTTAGAATAATGTATGTACAAAGGTTTATTCGTAGTATTTACAAATTTTACATAAGGCTTTAAAGGTGAAATTATAGTGTTACCACAGAAAACTCCTGGGTAAATTTCTTCTGAATGGACTACCATATCCTCTCTAATGTTTAAATATGGTATCCTTCTGATAACTTCACTACGACTTGGTAGCATGAAGCCTTCATTTAAGTTGTCTTCTATTGGTACTGAAATTTGTATATTGGCTATATTAAATGTAAGTAGCCAATGTTCATAATCTATTAAACATTTATAATTTATTAAAAAATCTCGACCTAGAATACCATCAGCCGTAATTGGTAAGTCTGCGGTAACTAGGTGAAAATCGTGATTTAAAGTTAATGTATTATTAAAGCATAAAGATGTATTTGTTAAACCTAATGTTTCTACACTATTTTCCGTAATGCCGGTTAATTTAATCTTATTGTTAGTATTTACATGTTGATTTGGGAGAATATTTCGTGCTTTGAACAACGAAATATCTGCACCGGTGTCAATGATCAAGTTGCATATTTTATTTCCAGTCATGTGCACTTTGACTTGGATAAAATTTGATGCATTTAAATTTAATGTCAAAATCGGTATGCCTGTCCGTAACAATTGTTCAGTTAGTCGACATCTGTTAGCAATTGTTACTGGTTGGCTAAAAAATAATCGGTATTTGCTTGATTGTTCCCATTATTTGCAATATTGTTGTTGAACGGTACCATAGCTTGGCAAGTATTATCTGATTCGTTTTGTGGGTGAAATCCATTATTGTTTGCATGATTATTCAGTCGAGGAATGTCTTGCTGATTTACTACGTACATTCTCGCTGGTACATTATTTCTATTGAAATTTCTGTTAACGTTTCTGTTTTGATTTTGATTGAAATTTCGTTGAAAAGGGTATTGTTGTAAATTTTGATTGAAATTTGGTTGTTGTCGGGAATTTTGGATTGAATTTCTATTAGTAGGATACTGATGGTTAATGGGATATTGTCGGTTGAGGTTTCTATTGAGGTTATTTGGATATCTTGCTTGATATCTTCCATGGAAATAATTTCTTTGATTATTTCTTTCATAAACCATAGGGTTTCTGTAATTGAAATTTCGGTTTGTGTTATAATGATTTGGTTGTCTAGCCTTAATCGACTGCAGTACGACTGCGTTTGAATCAGTATTGTCCTTTTCATTTTCTACCATTACGTTGATGGCCTCTTGTAAATTGTCGAATTTGCCAATTTTCAGCATCATTTTGGTCTCTCTGTTGGGTGTTTCTTTGATAAGTGTTTTGATCGCTACCTTTTGAGACATTTTCCTTGCGACTGTGTCGGGAATTTGTTCTCTTATATAGGTATCTTTGAGCTTATCTGTCAATTCATCGAGTTGTTTAGTGAATTTCTCGATTTCATTTGTCGATTTGAGTCTCAAATTCATCAGATTAGCTAAGGCTATGTCTGAATTTGATTTCTCTTCGCAATTTGTTTGGATTTTTGCGACTATTTCGTCATAATCCGTTGGAGATATTAAGAATAAATTTCTCGCTTTTCCAGTTAATTTTGTTAGTATAATTTGAATTGCGGCTGCTTTGCTTTCGATTGGAACTATGGTCTTTGCCAAGTTCACCGCGTCTATAAATGATTTAACACCACTTGCGTTTCCGTCATAAGTGGGTATCAGCGTTGCTAATTCAGCGGCTGTTTTAATATTAAGAGCCATGTTGGATACTTTGTGTATTTTAATATACCAAATTAAAATTTTTGTCAATATTTTAAATTTAATTTTTCTTTGTTTTAAATTAATTTCACTTTTCACTCTCAATAGTGAATCGTCAGTGCTTAATTTATAGGGTTTTAGTAAACCACTTGATTTACTAAGTGTCTCTGGTTCACTATCGTATTCCCTTTGTATTACTTCTGATTCATCTAAAATTTTGATGGCCTTCTGATATATTTGTTTCAGTGCACCATAAGTTTCAACTTCGTCATTCCAGACTGAAGCTCCAAGTCTATACTCGAAAGATTTTAGTATTGTTCGATATTTGGCTAAGTTTTCTTGTAACTGTTGCCTTTTGACTTCAATATTATGTAAAGTTCTTGGTCTGTTTTTATTTTTGTTCAAATTCTGATATCCCTTTTTCAGATATGATTCAATTTCTTTGAGTTGTTCCATTTAGGAAGACTCATTTTTATTCATAAATTCTCAGAATTTTATCTTTTCGGACTAATGGTAAGAACAAATTTGCGAAAAAAATATATATATTATTTTATTGATTATTTTTCATTTGCCTTCTATTCCTTTTTGCTTCGGCCAATCTTTGTCGTCTTCTCTCTTTCTGGCCGGGAAGTTTTAGCCACGTAATCGGATCACATCCGGGTAATTCATCTATTCTGTCTAGTAATTCTTCATACGATTCGAGTTTAGTATTTTCTCCAAATACTACTATATCAGGTGCGAAAGCTCCTTCGCCCTTTCCTTTGCTTACATCGGCTAATAATTTCAGAAAATCTTCAAAATCGTCTTTAATCATTTTTATAAGATTTTTGAAGTAGAGGTAAAAAAAAAATAATATATAATTTTCGTTATATTATTTTCTTATGATATTATTTCTTTGCTGTAATTTTTGTATATTAAGTTATTCTATTAGCGGCCATTCATATATAGTCTAAAGCTTTAGGCAATTGATGCCATAGTTTGTGCCGACTGTGCAGCTTTCAGTGCTTCTTTACGTACACACTGCTTATAATTCTTGTATAGTTTAATGAAAGCAAATATTAATAAAATCGCAAGTATAATCCATAATAATAACTCTTGCGTTTCGTGGAATAAAGTGTGTTGTTCCACGTGGTTTAGGATATTTACTTGTGGGTCTCCTGTATTTTGAATAGTTTTCTTGTCAAACAGGCCCATTTCTACTTTCTCGAAGCATATTCAATTAATTACATGCATTGTTTTTCATTATGCATTATACATTATAGTCATTGGTAAATGTATCGAAATTTATTGTTTCTATACCGAATATATTATTATCAAAACTCATTATTTGGAAATAATTTTTATAAATACTTTGTAACCGAGGGTATGTAATTCGAACACTTCATAAAGAAACATATAATCATTCTAGCCTATGCGTTCAGTTCGATAAGTGCTGTACGTTTTATTTTGATATACATCGGTTTCAATTGCTTACTTCATATCGTCGGTTTCATTCCAGATTTAGCTCCTTCTGCTCTCTGTTGGTCCCGCCTGTCAGTTCCTTATTGCTGACAATGGTCTCGCCTTCCGATGTTCCTGCTTCTGTTCATTTATCTTCGCGTTACACTTTCCGCTGCTGCTCTTGCTGTTTCTCCTTATTAAGGTTAACTTTTCATTTTATTCACATGGGAAAATAAGTTGTCTCTGTTGATTTTCTCCCAGCACTTTTGGTTTGATCTTCATTGAAATTATTTTCGTAAGGAGTTTTTTTTTTTTAAATTTTGTTTCCCTCCTATTCAGTGTCAGTATTTATATTACACCGCTTTTCTGGCACTTTTCCGATCACATTGTTTGTAACACTTTTTGAATTTCTCCCAGCACTATTTGTTTAGATTTCGCTATTGTTCCAATGTTTGCTGTTCGAATTATCACTCGCCTGTTGGCACGACACTTAATATTCACTATTTAAGCTTGTCCAGTTGTCCATAATAAATATATATTTCATATATATTTTTTTTTTCAGTCTGCGCTAAAGTTGATTACACAAACTTCGGGGATTTTTCTCCCTTTCCTTAACTTTTCTTCTCATACTTTTATTTTGGCTTTTCCATTGAGCTGTGGCGGTAATTGCACTCAAGTTTACCACTCGCCATGTAATTATATAGTTTATATTGTAATGCCAATAATATTGTTCACATCACCAATATTGTTCATCACACGCGGCCTTGTACTTATTTTCAATATTCTTCACATAAATCACTTCCGAAGATTGCAGGTTTAATTTCACGGTCGCCATGTCTTATGTTTGCTTTATACTTTTATTCAAAAGGGTTTTATTCATTTCTCGTCACCCCACGCGTGCATCCGCGTCGAGTGTCATACCAGAACTGTCTTAATGCTAGTTACATGTGTCTTAAGCTAACTTAGCCAACAGTTTTTGGAGAGTTTCATTGGGAGGAGCCAAGTCGATTTCAAAGGGGAATAGCCAATCAATCGAATGCAGTGTTCGATGTGAATGGTGTCAAGAAATAAAATTGCTTACTGCGCTCATAAGCGCGCATATCGATTTCATGGGAAATCGTAAAGTGTCACGACGACTTTGTGTACGGTCGCGTATTTAATCAGAATAGAACTGGGTTTGTTTTGGTTTCTGGTTTATTGCCTTTAGCTGCGCGCGACATGATGTAAGGGTGCATTCATATCGCCCGCGCATGTTGGCATGGACGAATGTGGGAGAAAAACAATTAACGAAATAATGCAGTTGCGCTTGAGGAATGTTTCGTGGGAATCGTAAATTGAAGTGACCACGCATGAGTCATTTATTTTGAAACAATCAACTGCTTATGAGGAGAAGGATAATTTGTATATTGGGAGTTTTAAGATGGACTTTGGAACGGGGTTTGAAATCATACTACACCATCCCTCTTTAAGAGAATGATGTAATGCAATGGAATCATTCTTAGTATTCAGATTATGGATTAATTATTCCTTGGCTTCTCTCAATGTTACAAATATTTTATAGACTTTTTATAGGTTTCTAAACTTTTATTTTCCAAAGCTGTTGGTATATTGTAAACAATGGTATGTGGTTTTGTATAATATTGGTAATTTGATATATTTCTAAAGATTTCTATAAATAATTGTAATATAATTGGTTTTTGCGAATGAAGTAACTTCTCTAAAAATGAATGTTGTTTGATTTTATATTTTTAT
Organism: Toxorhynchites rutilus septentrionalis; assembly: GCF_029784135.1. Lineage (NCBI taxonomy): Eukaryota > Metazoa > Arthropoda > Insecta > Diptera > Culicidae > Toxorhynchites > Toxorhynchites rutilus. The sequence goes on along the minus strand of NC_073744.1, from coordinate 177,397,755 downwards.
CAATCTGTTTTTGTGTACTGTCTGTGTATGTTCTGTTTTGGGGTTCTGAATCCTGCAGTTTGTATCTAGTATTTCTTGAACTATATATGGTCCGTCATAGAATGGATCAAGTTTTCTTCTGTTTTCTATTTTTAGATAAACTTTGTCGTTTACTGTTAAATGAATTGGATTAATGACATTTTCTGAGTTTTTTGCTCTTTGAATTTTCTGCTCAATTAATTTGGTTCTTGCTATTTCATTAGATCGTTGTAATTTAAATTTTAGTTCTTTACTATATTGTTCAAAATTATATATTGGTTCAGTTCCTTTTTCAAATAATTCTTGTGGTAATTTAGCTTTAGTTCCAAAAATTAATTCATGAGGGGTAAATTCATGGTGTGAATGTGGGGTTGTGTTATAATTGAAAGCATAGAATTTTAACCATTCATCCCAATCCGATTGATGTTCGTTAACGAAAGATCTCAGGTATTCATTTAAACATCTGTGATTTCTCTCCAAAGAACCAATCGTCTGAGGGTGATAGGCTGTACTAAATTTTTGTTCAATTTTAAGCATTTCACAGATCTGTTCAAAGACTTCGTTATTATACTCAGTTCCTTGATCAGAACGTAAAGTTAAAAATGTTCCGTAAGTTAAAATAAAATTGTCTACTAATGCTTTAGCAATTACGTTTGCTTCTTTAGTAGGTACTGGAATTAATACGACATATTTCGTTAATTCGCATTGAATACTAACTACATATCTATTGTTGTTGTTACTTTTTGGTAATGGTCCAACTGTATCTATTGAAATACTTTCGAATGGGTGATTTGGTGTTGTAGTAACTACTTGTTTTTCTTTTGTATGCTTTATGACTTTGTTTCGTTTGCATAATTCACAGGCCTTGATGAATTCTGCAATCGATCTTTTCATATTGCTCCAATTATACACTTCTCTAATTTGAAGGTACAACTTATGTTGACCAATGTGACCTCCTGTAGGGGTGTTATGGTAATCATTCAATACTTTTTGGATGTCTCTTATTTTTGTTAAAAACATTGGTGGATTGTAAATAATAATTTCTATTGAATACACTTGAGTATTCGCTAATATTTTAAAGTTTTCAATTGATATCATTTTAAATATTTCGTCTTTTGTCGACAGCGCTAATTTCTTTTGGTTCATTTTAATCATTGTTCCTTCTATTTTCAGAAGTGCAGATTCTAATGTCTGACTTCCATGTAAAATTTGTTGATGCACTTGGGCAATAATTTTATTGTTTTTCTTTAAATAAAATATCATTCCATATTTGTCGACGCGTGTTTCGAGTTTAATTAATTTCTTCGTTTCTGATGGATTATTTGTCATGTACGTAGAGAAGTGATCAGTTTCTCGTGGTACAGAAATTTGATTATCAGATGTTTTCATATTTGAATTATTTTTCGAATTACGAGTCATCGCTCTTGTGCTTACTCCTAATATATTTAAATTTTTTAATTCATCAGAGGAGGTTACTATTCTTGATAAAGCATCTGCTCCTACATTTGATTTTCCTGCTATGTATTCAATTGTAAAGTCATATTCTTCTAAATCAAGACGCATTCTAGTTAATTTTGAAGTTGGATTTTTCATACCGAATAAGAAAACTAACGGTCTATGATCCGTTTGTACTAAAAATTTTCTACCGTACAGGTAAGGTTTGAAGTAATTAATAGCCCAATGTATGGCTGTTAATTCTTTTAGAATCACTGGTTTATTCTTTTCACCAGGTGTAAAAGTTTTGCTTGCAAAAGCTATTGGTAAATTTCCATGTTGTGTTTGTTGAGACAATACAGCTCCACAACCTATATCTGAAGCATCTGTTGTTAATATAAATTGCTTCGTAAAATCTGGATATTGTAATAATCTTGGTGACATTAATGAATTTCTTAGGGTGTTGAATGCATTTTGACAACTATTGGTCCATATAAATTGTGAATTTTTCTTCAATAGTTGATTAAGGGGATTTGCTATTAATGCAAAATTTGGTACGAATTTACGATAATAATTACAAAATGCAACGAATCTTCTAACTTCGTCTGCATTTTTAGGAACTGGATAATTTTGAATAGTTGAAAATTTGGAATCATCTGGTAACATGCCATATTCTGTTATTTTATGACCTAGAAAGGTAACTTCAGTGCTAAAAAATTTGCATTTCTGCGCATTTAGCTTCAAATTGTAATATCTTAATCTTTCAAAAACTTGATTTAGATTTGAAATATGATGGTTTACAGAACATCCTACGACTATAATATCGTCGATGTAAATGAAAGCTAATTCTGGGGTTAAACCAGCCATTGCAATTGTCATCATACGTTGAAAACTGTTTGGACTTATATTCAATCCAAACGGTAATCTTGTATATTGATAATGTCCGTTTTGTGTTGAAAATGCCGTAAATTTTCTAGACTCATTGTCCAAAGGTATTTGATGAAAACCTGACATGAGATCTAATGTTGAAAAATATTTTGCTCTGCCAAGTTGATCTAAAATATCGTCAATTCTTGGTAGAGGAAATTTGTCTGCTAAAATTTTTTTATTTAGTTGTCTAAAATCAACGACTAAACGCCATTTTTTGTCATTATTTTGGGATTTTTTCGGTACTAGAAGTATAGGAGAGTTGTATGGTGAAACTGAAGGTTCCACTATATTACTCTCTAACATTTTGTTTACCTGTTGATTAATTTCGGTTTGTTGCGCATGAATCGTCTTGTAATTAGGAATATATACAGGAACTTTATCACTTAGAACAATGTTCTGTGAATAGAAATTGTTTTGAGTAACATCCTCCTCTGGAAGACAAAATATGTCTTGATAATCATTAATTAATTTTTTAAATTTATCTTTAGCATATGGAGGAATTTTGTCCGTGTTTATGCTTTTAAAAATCTCTTCGGATCTCTTATTATTAATATTTTTGGTATTTACATTAAGAATAGAATAATCGTTTAAAATACTTAATGTAGGCTTAAATTTAGAATAATGTATGTACAAAGGTTTATTCGTAGTATTTACAAATTTTACATAAGGCTTTAAAGGTGAAATTATAGTGTTACCACAGAAAACTCCTGGGTAAATTTCTTCTGAATGGACTACCATATCCTCTCTAATGTTTAAATATGGTATCCTTCTGATAACTTCACTACGACTTGGTAGCATGAAGCCTTCATTTAAGTTGTCTTCTATTGGTACTGAAATTTGTATATTGGCTATATTAAATGTAAGTAGCCAATGTTCATAATCTATTAAACATTTATAATTTATTAAAAAATCTCGACCTAGAATACCATCAGCCGTAATTGGTAAGTCTGCGGTAACTAGGTGAAAATCGTGATTTAAAGTTAATGTATTATTAAAGCATAAAGATGTATTTGTTAAACCTAATGTTTCTACACTATTTTCCGTAATGCCGGTTAATTTAATCTTATTGTTAGTATTTACATGTTGATTTGGGAGAATATTTCGTGCTTTGAACAACGAAATATCTGCACCGGTGTCAATGATCAAGTTGCATATTTTATTTCCAGTCATGTGCACTTTGACTTGGATAAAATTTGATGCATTTAAATTTAATGTCAAAATCGGTATGCCTGTCCGTAACAATTGTTCAGTTAGTCGACATCTGTTAGCAATTGTTACTGGTTGGCTAAAAAATAATCGGTATTTGCTTGATTGTTCCCATTATTTGCAATATTGTTGTTGAACGGTACCATAGCTTGGCAAGTATTATCTGATTCGTTTTGTGGGTGAAATCCATTATTGTTTGCATGATTATTCAGTCGAGGAATGTCTTGCTGATTTACTACGTACATTCTCGCTGGTACATTATTTCTATTGAAATTTCTGTTAACGTTTCTGTTTTGATTTTGATTGAAATTTCGTTGAAAAGGGTATTGTTGTAAATTTTGATTGAAATTTGGTTGTTGTCGGGAATTTTGGATTGAATTTCTATTAGTAGGATACTGATGGTTAATGGGATATTGTCGGTTGAGGTTTCTATTGAGGTTATTTGGATATCTTGCTTGATATCTTCCATGGAAATAATTTCTTTGATTATTTCTTTCATAAACCATAGGGTTTCTGTAATTGAAATTTCGGTTTGTGTTATAATGATTTGGTTGTCTAGCCTTAATCGACTGCAGTACGACTGCGTTTGAATCAGTATTGTCCTTTTCATTTTCTACCATTACGTTGATGGCCTCTTGTAAATTGTCGAATTTGCCAATTTTCAGCATCATTTTGGTCTCTCTGTTGGGTGTTTCTTTGATAAGTGTTTTGATCGCTACCTTTTGAGACATTTTCCTTGCGACTGTGTCGGGAATTTGTTCTCTTATATAGGTATCTTTGAGCTTATCTGTCAATTCATCGAGTTGTTTAGTGAATTTCTCGATTTCATTTGTCGATTTGAGTCTCAAATTCATCAGATTAGCTAAGGCTATGTCTGAATTTGATTTCTCTTCGCAATTTGTTTGGATTTTTGCGACTATTTCGTCATAATCCGTTGGAGATATTAAGAATAAATTTCTCGCTTTTCCAGTTAATTTTGTTAGTATAATTTGAATTGCGGCTGCTTTGCTTTCGATTGGAACTATGGTCTTTGCCAAGTTCACCGCGTCTATAAATGATTTAACACCACTTGCGTTTCCGTCATAAGTGGGTATCAGCGTTGCTAATTCAGCGGCTGTTTTAATATTAAGAGCCATGTTGGATACTTTGTGTATTTTAATATACCAAATTAAAATTTTTGTCAATATTTTAAATTTAATTTTTCTTTGTTTTAAATTAATTTCACTTTTCACTCTCAATAGTGAATCGTCAGTGCTTAATTTATAGGGTTTTAGTAAACCACTTGATTTACTAAGTGTCTCTGGTTCACTATCGTATTCCCTTTGTATTACTTCTGATTCATCTAAAATTTTGATGGCCTTCTGATATATTTGTTTCAGTGCACCATAAGTTTCAACTTCGTCATTCCAGACTGAAGCTCCAAGTCTATACTCGAAAGATTTTAGTATTGTTCGATATTTGGCTAAGTTTTCTTGTAACTGTTGCCTTTTGACTTCAATATTATGTAAAGTTCTTGGTCTGTTTTTATTTTTGTTCAAATTCTGATATCCCTTTTTCAGATATGATTCAATTTCTTTGAGTTGTTCCATTTAGGAAGACTCATTTTTATTCATAAATTCTCAGAATTTTATCTTTTCGGACTAATGGTAAGAACAAATTTGCGAAAAAAATATATATATTATTTTATTGATTATTTTTCATTTGCCTTCTATTCCTTTTTGCTTCGGCCAATCTTTGTCGTCTTCTCTCTTTCTGGCCGGGAAGTTTTAGCCACGTAATCGGATCACATCCGGGTAATTCATCTATTCTGTCTAGTAATTCTTCATACGATTCGAGTTTAGTATTTTCTCCAAATACTACTATATCAGGTGCGAAAGCTCCTTCGCCCTTTCCTTTGCTTACATCGGCTAATAATTTCAGAAAATCTTCAAAATCGTCTTTAATCATTTTTATAAGATTTTTGAAGTAGAGGTAAAAAAAAAATAATATATAATTTTCGTTATATTATTTTCTTATGATATTATTTCTTTGCTGTAATTTTTGTATATTAAGTTATTCTATTAGCGGCCATTCATATATAGTCTAAAGCTTTAGGCAATTGATGCCATAGTTTGTGCCGACTGTGCAGCTTTCAGTGCTTCTTTACGTACACACTGCTTATAATTCTTGTATAGTTTAATGAAAGCAAATATTAATAAAATCGCAAGTATAATCCATAATAATAACTCTTGCGTTTCGTGGAATAAAGTGTGTTGTTCCACGTGGTTTAGGATATTTACTTGTGGGTCTCCTGTATTTTGAATAGTTTTCTTGTCAAACAGGCCCATTTCTACTTTCTCGAAGCATATTCAATTAATTACATGCATTGTTTTTCATTATGCATTATACATTATAGTCATTGGTAAATGTATCGAAATTTATTGTTTCTATACCGAATATATTATTATCAAAACTCATTATTTGGAAATAATTTTTATAAATACTTTGTAACCGAGGGTATGTAATTCGAACACTTCATAAAGAAACATATAATCATTCTAGCCTATGCGTTCAGTTCGATAAGTGCTGTACGTTTTATTTTGATATACATCGGTTTCAATTGCTTACTTCATATCGTCGGTTTCATTCCAGATTTAGCTCCTTCTGCTCTCTGTTGGTCCCGCCTGTCAGTTCCTTATTGCTGACAATGGTCTCGCCTTCCGATGTTCCTGCTTCTGTTCATTTATCTTCGCGTTACACTTTCCGCTGCTGCTCTTGCTGTTTCTCCTTATTAAGGTTAACTTTTCATTTTATTCACATGGGAAAATAAGTTGTCTCTGTTGATTTTCTCCCAGCACTTTTGGTTTGATCTTCATTGAAATTATTTTCGTAAGGAGTTTTTTTTTTTTAAATTTTGTTTCCCTCCTATTCAGTGTCAGTATTTATATTACACCGCTTTTCTGGCACTTTTCCGATCACATTGTTTGTAACACTTTTTGAATTTCTCCCAGCACTATTTGTTTAGATTTCGCTATTGTTCCAATGTTTGCTGTTCGAATTATCACTCGCCTGTTGGCACGACACTTAATATTCACTATTTAAGCTTGTCCAGTTGTCCATAATAAATATATATTTCATATATATTTTTTTTTTCAGTCTGCGCTAAAGTTGATTACACAAACTTCGGGGATTTTTCTCCCTTTCCTTAACTTTTCTTCTCATACTTTTATTTTGGCTTTTCCATTGAGCTGTGGCGGTAATTGCACTCAAGTTTACCACTCGCCATGTAATTATATAGTTTATATTGTAATGCCAATAATATTGTTCACATCACCAATATTGTTCATCACACGCGGCCTTGTACTTATTTTCAATATTCTTCACATAAATCACTTCCGAAGATTGCAGGTTTAATTTCACGGTCGCCATGTCTTATGTTTGCTTTATACTTTTATTCAAAAGGGTTTTATTCATTTCTCGTCACCCCACGCGTGCATCCGCGTCGAGTGTCATACCAGAACTGTCTTAATGCTAGTTACATGTGTCTTAAGCTAACTTAGCCAACAGTTTTTGGAGAGTTTCATTGGGAGGAGCCAAGTCGATTTCAAAGGGGAATAGCCAATCAATCGAATGCAGTGTTCGATGTGAATGGTGTCAAGAAATAAAATTGCTTACTGCGCTCATAAGCGCGCATATCGATTTCATGGGAAATCGTAAAGTGTCACGACGACTTTGTGTACGGTCGCGTATTTAATCAGAATAGAACTGGGTTTGTTTTGGTTTCTGGTTTATTGCCTTTAGCTGCGCGCGACATGATGTAAGGGTGCATTCATATCGCCCGCGCATGTTGGCATGGACGAATGTGGGAGAAAAACAATTAACGAAATAATGCAGTTGCGCTTGAGGAATGTTTCGTGGGAATCGTAAATTGAAGTGACCACGCATGAGTCATTTATTTTGAAACAATCAACTGCTTATGAGGAGAAGGATAATTTGTATATTGGGAGTTTTAAGATGGACTTTGGAACGGGGTTTGAAATCATACTACATTAGGTTGGGATGAGAAACATGAAAAGGAGCTCCCCGGGACGGACAACCTGTCACAAAAGGAAACGGATATCAAGGATCAATTACGGACTCGATTACCACTGGTCGAGATGATGATCTGGGGCAGCATGTTGTGACAGTTTTGTTTCCTCTTGTTTTGTTGGAGTGCTCACGACGATACATGGTTCAAACCCTGTCAATTTTTTTTTCATAAATTGTCAACTTTTTCCGAAAAATATAGGCCATGACAGCTGGAAAATTTACGGTATGGTCTTCAGAGATGAATACTTGTTTTTGATTCGCAGAGACGAAACACGCATGTAACACATCACACGATTCATGCTAGCCTTGATCAGTTGAGTGAGTTTATTCGGGAAAATGTTCTCGTTCTCATGTATGATCTTTCATAGCTTCCTCGATAAACACTATGTAACGCACCCCTAAAGGCGATGAAAATATGATGTGTGGTTATACATGTTTACAAAATTTGTCGTTCTTCAGATTCTTCAGCATCTAGGTTATTCTAATTCTCGCTCCTTCTGACTGTCTAGTCATTCAGGGGTACATCAAAGTGCTGCTTCCACCTGTCAATCACCTCGCTTCGTTCATCCATTTTTACATGATCATAATCATCCTGTTGGCGCTTCTTACGTCTCAGAGTCATGATCATGTCGTTCCATACCCGCCTACACATGACCCCGTTCTTTCTTATTCTAGTGCATAGGTAGATCGCTCTTTGATGGGTTTTCACCGTCCCTGATAATTCGCATTCCCCATCATAACGTTTGCAATAAAAAAAATGGTCAAAAATGGCCGATTTTTCGTGGGATTTCACACGCACTGACGAAACTACCCACCATCAATCATAGTAACCCATGAGTCAGCAAAAAAAAAATTGACAGCTCTATCAGTCGAACTCTAACCGTGATGGCGAAAACAGTGTGCGCGTTCAAAGAACGGTACCCCGCCGCGTCGAAAACGGACATCGTGCGGCACTTTGCGGACGCCGGATACCCCCTTCCGGCATCTACAACATCTTGGCACTATTGGACAACAAACAGAGCATCGAAAGAAAGCCCGGTTCCGGACGGCCGACGACTCTGAGCGACAAGAAGCTCCAAATGATGTTGAAGAGGAAGATCGAGGGAAAAGTGGTTACATCGCTACGTGCGCTTGGCCAGGAAGTCGGTGCAACCGGCCAAACAGTGAAAAAGTACCTGGCGAACATGGACATACATGTCAGGAAGCGAAAGTCCCGTCCACTGGTCTCGGAGCTGCAGGTAATGACGCAGCGGCAGCGGCTGAATAAGATGGTCAAGTCGATTTTCCCGGCGAATCGCGACGTGGCGGTGGTGATGGACGACGAGACCTATCTCACCCGACTGGCAGGACACTTTGTATTTTACTTCCCCCACGATGGAGGTGAGCTCTGAAGTGAAGTTTATTTCACACAGCAAGTTCCCCAAGAAGGTGCTGCTGTGGCTGACAATGAGCGAGCAGGGAATGTCAAAGCCGCTCTTCTTTAGCTCCGGACTGGCCGTGAAAACTGGAAAACTGGCGTCGGCCCACTACTCGAAGCGATCGTTAGAGGAGATGGAGCGGCTGAATATCGATGTGGTACCCCAGTCGGCAAACCCGCCAAACGTCCCTCAGCTGCGCCCCATCGAGAATTTCTGGGCAAACCTGAAGCGTAAGATCTACTCCAACAATTTTGTCACGAAAACTGAGAAGGAATTGATAAAGTCTTCGTCCGTCATGGCGAATGTTCCGGTTAGCTGCCGGAAGGCTCGCAAGAGCGTAATTTTTTTTTTATAAGTAAGCTAATATAAAAAAGTCCATTTTTTTATGCAAACGTTACCAAATACGTTTTGTTTGGGACAATCAAGTGCAATTAAATTCTTCCTCAGTAGAATATTCTCGTATTCAATACTGCATAAACGCATAAAAAATGATAAACGGAAATTGTTTCGCATCGTGAAAACCATAATTTTCCAGCGATTATTTTTTTTCTATTCATATAATACTGCGACCAAATACATTTTGTTTTGTAATTTTTCAAACAATGCTATTAACAGGAAAACTTCTGAAGATTTTTCTTCCCCAAAAGTAGAGAATTTCGTATTCTAAATTCTGTTGTTGTCTTGAATTATAGAGCTTGAGCACTTCGTACACTTCGTAGTTGCTCTCCGTGATTGACCTGAACCAACCAAATTGCACAAAGAACACACCGAATGACGCTTGGGGCTAGCAAATCATTCTCGTTGTGCAATTCTCGGTGATTCGAGCTTTAAATGGTCAATAACGACGCCGGCCACGTCCTTACAGTCACCAGGGGAAGGGAAGGAATGTTAGTATGATATTCGCCGCCCGAAGGCCAGAAGGGTCGCCTCTATAGCGTGGTTCCCTAGCGTTTATCATGGGAGGGATAGTTATTAGTGGGAGAGGTAACAATCAGGATTCACTGAGGTAAGTGATGTGATTATGTGAACACAAACCATCGACCACTCAACGAAACAAAACCGTAGAATCTTGTGTTACGACCAAGGATGGAAAACAAGGGAGCATGATGTGATTTACGATTAATCGCAAACTGCACAGATCGTAATCTGTGCAAACTGCGACTAACTATTAATCCTCACCCATCATAACCAAATGATTTCCTCTTGGTAACTCTGAGTTGACCAAAGCATTTGCTAGACTGAAACTAGTTCGAATAATTGAGTTACTCTCCTTCCTCGTTTTGCTTTCAACTCCTAACAAGAATTTGCTCCATGGGAATGAGTGTCTCTATGACGTACGATTCTCGCTCTCTCATCCGGGCGTTCAATTTTCCTTTCCGAGCGCGTTTACTTCGATGAAACTGGGTAAAATAAAAAAAATGCGCTACAGCAGATAGGACGACTTTAATGTTTCATGTTTCACGGAGGATTTCTCAGATGGTGTTTAAATTAATCAAGAGACTACAAACAATAATCCCTCTCAAATCACTAATTTTATGAGTTAATGTAAATGCGTTATTGGCCAAGGCTTTTACGACATCGAACACGTGGTCTTGCGAGATATATTTTTCCGCCTGCCCAAATACAGACCACTTTTTTCGGGGCCGAGTAAACTGGTGTCTAGAAAAGACCTTGATTACCTTGAATTAATAAAAAAACATAAATTAGCGCAAATATGTCAACATGTGTTTTTTTTGTTTAAGCACGTAAATATTTGCTCATAATTTTTTTGGATTGTGGCACTCTACATAATTTGTATGCAGATAGACTATCCACAGTTTGTGGGGGAATGGAATGCTCATACAACTCAAATGGATAATGATTATCTGCTATCACAAAGCTGAATATTTTTTGACGTTTTGTTTTACTATTGATTCATTCAAAAAAAAAAAGCTTTATTTTTAAATGTTTTCTTATCCTGAGACTGGCTCACCATATTGCACTGCTACTAAAACCGTAGGCTAACTTCAAGGATATTTTTTATTCATTTTCGGCGAATAATCAATAGAGTGCCGTGTTATGAAACATCAGAATAATAGCAAAAACAATATTACGATCATAAGGTGTTGGACAGGTTATTCCAGACGACATTGGAATATATTCCATCTGATCATCTTTAGAAAGGTTAATGACCTTCAAAGGATAAATTTATCTTGGGCACATTGAATTGATGTTCATGACTTCCAGTCGGACGTTTATTCGCTCTGATAATAATTGTGTGGTCCTCACTAAGCATATATTCCAATGCCGTCAGTTCACTGAAATTATTCGCATACCGTTTGATGATAAGGTAAGATGTTGATCATCATTTGCTGTGATACCTATTGTTCCAACAGTATTCATTCGACAATATGAAGACTGAATACCTGAAATTAACCAGATTCTACCATGCAAATCTGCGGTCAAAGCAGTATGTACACTTGAGAGATGCAACAAGTTTGAAGGGATATAAAAAAACATTAGTCGTTCGACAAATCTACTGCCACATATGTCGGAAGTCCACGATACATGAATATCATACGTCCATACTATTTCATTACATTTATTCGCAACGAAGAACGTAACCACACAGAATTGAATTAATCAAATATGTGATCCGTTTTATCTACAAAATAAAAAAGGGTCTGAAATTCAATCGAATTCGAAAGGTGTTTCGTGAAGTCACTAATTGAATTACTGTTGGAAAAATTATTTGGAGAGAAATGTGAATGTTCAGAATTATTGGAATCTAAAAACGATTTTGGGCGGGATGAGATTCGCCCAAATCTGCTGGTAATAAAATTAATCAATTGCATCCATTGCCCGTCTGCTGTTTATCGGGCGGGAGACGACAGCAAAATAAAATCGACACGAGACTGAGTCAGCCACTCACTGCGGACAGTGCAATAGAGAATTAAAAATCCCTCGATGAGTGTCGTAAGATTTCAGTTGATCGTCTCTTGTTACACTTTCCGATCAAGAACTCATCATCCGCTCTATGGAATGGGATTAATCGTTTGTGGCTTGCACTCACGATAAAACCTGAGTAGTAGAAGTAATGCTTCGAGAGTGCAAGCAGTTGGGATTCCGCTCTCATATTTTGACGTAGGACTACGTCTAACCGGAAGATATAGGGGGTGAAATGGAAATCTAGGCACTGAACAAGTAGGAAAAAATGCAAGATTTGGAACGCTTATAACTCGAGCATTTCTCAATAGATCGCAAAGGTTTTTGCATCAATTGATAGGAAATATATCTACGCATCTATCATAACGAATAACATTTTATTTTTCTTGAGATAAATAATTGAATAATTGTGAAATATCAAGCATTGTCCAAATACACTATGTGCCCATTTTTGATTGGTCCATTTTGTGCTCCTCAAATCGTACCGACCAAAACGGGCAACCAGAGCAGCAGCGAAATAGAATGAAGCACGATTGGAAAGGAAAAAGAAAAAAATGAGGGAAACATTGGTCGCAGTCTCACACATGCGTAATTCTCGAGCCAGCCAGTCAGCTTAAAAATCCCCGCTCCGCTGCCGTAACGATCATTCTCATCCAAACCGTACACCACATCAGTTCGCATCATAACACATCAACAAACCAACACAAGCAGCCATGGTTGGATATGGCAAAGGAGGAAAAGTGAAGGGAAAGGCAAAATCCCGCCCGAACCATGTTAGTCTGGAGTTCCACGCAAGGGTAGCTAGGCCGAGCGTGTTAGTACCAGTGCATCAGTCCACCTAGCCGGCGTTATATAGTTTCGGCCGCCGAAGTGATCGAGTTAGCTGGTAAAGCTGCTCGCGACGATAAGAAAACCCGCATTCGGAACAGAACACATTCGGTTCGGTGGACATCAAGACAACAGGCAGTTGCAGCGAGTGGCGAGTGGCAAACGCAATCGCAAAACGACAGCAGGTAGCAGAAGAAAAAAGTTTGTTCTTTATACAATCTGCTTTGGTGGCAAAACCAGAACAAGGCGGCATCGAGGGCGTTCGAAATGGTTTTTTTTAAACCACGAGTACTAAGTTTTCTAAATTGGAACCATTCCATAAAACACGGCGCTTATCAGGGCCATTAAACCTTTCAAAAAAGAGTTTACGAAATACAGTTCAATGCATTCTAAAATAATATCCAAAATAATAATAAAACACAAATTGATTTTTTTATAATTTGTTTGCCAGGATATGATGAGTATGTGAATTTGACAGTTGTTCTGAGCTTATTGATGGTTGGGGCCTTTCCCCAACAGTACAGCAATTTATATTTAGCTCGACATTGAGCTAATTGGATGGATCTGTAATGCGACATTTTTGTAAACATAGAGTTCGGGGTCCAAATTATGACCCCACATTGAAAGTCGACACTGTACCACTGTCATCGGAAATGTTCAATTACAGGTTAAAATTACCTCCAATCCGATACTGAGTGGTGGTAATGCGACGTGCCATTAAATTTAATTTACTGACCAACATGTCACAAGCTGGATGGGAAGAAATTTTCCAACTGTGAAAGCTGTGGCGAGTGGCAAACGCAAAAGCTAAACAGGAAGGTTTAACCGAACAAGATGGGGATATCGAGTGATTAAACAGTAAACTAATCCATTTTTCAGGTAGATAGGTAGGTATTCACGTAGGAGAAGAAAATAAAACAATATATTTGAAATATATATTTAACAAAAGCTGTCCCCTTTGTATAGTCCTACGTCACTCCGGTTATGTCCCCGACATTACCCACCCGTCTTTCTTTTTTGAGATCTTGGTAGCTCACCGTTCCAAGTATTCTCTCTGTGATACATATGGGGGTGATTTAAAAACATCCGACTAGAGGGATATACTTATTCATTGATCGTTGAATGTGATTTATTACCATCCCTGGTTACGACACGCGGCAGAAACTATTTTTAGGTATCCTGAGAAGGAAAACCTGTAAAATGAATTGGACCCACTATATATTCTATTATTTATCGCATGTATTTTTTATTGAAAACCATTTGCGACGGCGGAGAGTTATCTTTGGGAAACCTAAAAATGTAACCGAGAGAAATCTATATATTCTAATATTTATCGTCAAATTTATCATATCGTTACTTTGTTTCTAAATCTAATTGGGATGACGGAGTGTTATATTTGGGAAACCTAAGAAGGTAACCGGGATAAATCTCTATATTTATCACACGTACTTTGCATCAAAATTATTTCCCGCGTTATCCTTGAGAAACCTGAGAAGGTAACCAATAAACAAAAAAGATAAAGAATGATGAAAACAACCAAAATTTTTTCTCAACTATGGTGATACCATTATTGTGTTGAATACACAAACACACACGAAACTGCGAAAATCGAACTTGAGTGCGCCTCTCCATCGTCATTCCACTTGTTCAAACACGCACTGTCTTTTTATGGAACTACTCGACACACACTCAATAAACTGCCCTACACACACTGCTACTTGTATCAATATTCTGTTGTTGTCTTGAATTATAGAGACCTAAAACTTCTTCAGTACATTCGACTCTATCAGTAGTTTGCTTAAGAGGCATATAACTCGTAGACATTTTATCTTTCGAATGAAGTGATAATTATGTCACTCTGACTGAACGAGAATCGAGGCTCATAACCTTGTGCCTCCAACGTAACGCTTCCGTTTTCGAAATCTGATTGGTTTATGAAATTTCAGCATCGAAGCACTCCGTTAATGAAGCTATCAAAATCAGCTATTTCTTTCCGTTCACTGCTACAATGGGAACACCTGGTCTGGCGAGAATGCTTTTATACTTTTGCATGACACGCACGCATTTTTGTTTTTATGCATTCCCAAAGATAGATTAGAGCGGTTAAGCAATCTGCAATAATAGTGCTGCGGCAACGGCTGTAACATCGCCTGGTTTTTCTCCAAACAGAACGCATCCAGGCTCGAAATAGAACAGAGCCAGAAAAGTATATTTTCTTCTGTGTTCTTTATGTGTGCTTGCTACTAACAAAAATATCAACCCGTGAGGAACAATTCAGTCAATGAGCAAAAGTGGGTCCTGTCACGGTCGCCATCTTGTTGTAACTGCATGTAGCCTCATGATGCACGAGTCGAAAACGCTCAACGGTGGCCATGACTCGTTTCACACCGATATTAAGCTTTCGGATTATTCGGAGTAAGAACGACGTTACTCCTTGATGTTCTGACTCCGACTATGTTATGACTTCAAGCACTGACTGTCTTCACAGACCGTCAGGCTCAGACTCAGTCTTTCCGCCGCTCACCAACTATCTTACGAGCTATACGATTACATAATTTCCTACCCGTGAGGTTTATTATTTATTATTTTGGATTTTCTGATTTCTGTTTACGAAAAGCGCCGAGCGGGATGTTTATGTTTATTGCTGTTAGTTTCTTGAAGGTCGCATAATGCGAAATGTTGGGGCAGCTGGCGCATCGTAATTAGCGTTCAGCCGGGGTTATATAAGCCGGGGTAGTTAGGAGGTCCTCAGCGGAATTTCCATGAATGTCATTATTACAACACAAATAAATTAGAGTTACTTATGAAGAAAGCGGAAAAGTGTTAGATACGGATGTTAATGTGGTATGCGGAAAAATGGTTCTAATTATTTAGGATGTGAGTAAGAATGCGGAATCGAGTCGCGATGATTTTAGCGAGAAACGGCATTTAGGTTAGCCGGTATGCTACATGAGGTTACAATTTGTGCGGATAATCCTCTAGTAGTGAACTCAATGTCCAACATTAGGCTGCAATCGTCGGACTGTCCAGTGCTGTGTTCTTCGGTGAAAACTGAAGGTGAAAGTGTTCCACAACGGTTGCTGTCGCCGCTGTCACCATCACTACACCATCGATTGGGTTCGAATAGATACTGCATAGTATAATTAGTGAATCATTTTTTTGGGAAATTATATTTTGGGAGATGGGTAGATTTGCTAAGAGATACTGAAAAATTAATTAGATATTCAATTAATTCAGTGTTTCAGCTTAGTTCTAGACAGCGACTAGTTAACAGTACATGTTAATGTTGAGAGTAAATCATATTGCTCAAATTGGCTTTTTATTGCTTTGTGAATCGCAGGCCCCCCTCAGTGCGAGCATTTATTCATCAACCCTTGTCAGAGCTATCAAATATTTGTTTTAAATAATTCATTCTCAAATTTCTATAATGTTCTCACCGGCATTAGTTGTGTAGTCCTACGTTAAGAATGCGGTCGTGTCTTGGATACTACCCTTCTTTTTTTCCACTCGGACGAGGTGTCCCGAATTGCGGTATCAGTTTAGTAAGCCATCTTTTTTTATCCATTTGTTTATTTATTCAGACTCATCAGCATTTTAGCTGTAACAGAGCCGGGTTTTTTTTGTGTACATGTGTAGCCATTTAGGCGTAAGAGTTTTTTGACGTAGGACTACGTCTAACCGGAAGATATAGGGGGTGAAATGGAAATCTAGGCACTGAACAAGTAGGAAAAAATGCAAGATTTGGAACGCTTATAACTCGAGCATTTCTCAATAGATCGCAAAGGTTTTTGCATCAATTGATAGGAAATATATCTACGCATCTATCATAACGAATAACATTTCATTTTTCTTGAGATAAATAATTGAATAATTGTGAAATATCAAGCGTTGTCAAAATGCACTATGTGCCCATTTTTGATTGGTCCATTTTGTGCTCCTCAAATCGTACCGACCAAAACGGGCAACCAGAGCAGCAGCGAAATAGAATGAAGCACGATTGGAAAGGAAAAAGAAAAAATGAGGGAAACATTGGTCGCAGTCTCACACATGCGTAATTCTCGAGCCAGCCAGTCAGCTTAAAAATCCCCGCTCCGCTGCCGTAACGATCATTCTCATCCAAACCGTACACCACATCGGTTCGCATCACAACACATCAACAAACCAACCCAAGCAGCCATGCCTGGACATGGTAAAGGAGGAAAAGTGAAAGGAAAGGCAAAATCCCGCTCGAACCGTGTTGATCTGGAGTTCCCCGCAAGAGTAGCTAGGCCGAGCGCGTTAGTACCAGTGCACCAGTCCACCTAGCCGGCGTTATGTAGTTTCGGCCGCCGAAGTGATCGAGTTAGCTGGCAAAGCTGCTCGCGACAATAAGAAAACCCGCATTCGGAACAGAACACATTCGGTTCGGTGGACATCAAGACAACAGGCAGTTGCAGCGAGTGGCGAGTGGCAAACGCAATCGCAAAACGGCATCAGGTAGCAGAAGAAAAAAGTTTGTTCTTTATACAAACTGCTTTGGTGGCAAATCCAGAACAAGCCGAGGGCGTTCGAAATGGTTTTTTTTCAAAACCACGAGTACTAAGTTTTCTGAATTGGAACCATTCCATAAAACAAGGCGCTATTCAGGGCCATTAAACCTTCCAAACAAGAGTTTAGGAAATAAAGTTCAATGCTTTCTAAAACATTATCCAAAATAATAATGAAACACAAATTGATGTTTTCATAATTTGTTTGCCAAGATCTGATGAGTATGGGAATTTGGCAGTTGTTCTGAGCTTATTGATAGTTGGGGACTTTCCTGATTATTCAATTTTCACCAATTCTTAAATTGTTTCCAGTAATCTACAATTAGTTCGACATTTAGCTAATTGGACGGACATGTAATGCGACTTATTTAGTTGGACATTTTTGTAAACATAGAGATCCAAATTATGACCCCACATTGAAAGTCGACACTGTACCACTGTCATCGCAAATGTTCAATTACAGGTTAAAATTACCTCCAATCCGATAGTGAATGGTGGTAATGCGACGTGCCATTGAATGTAATTTACTGTAAAATATGTCACAAGCTGGATGGGAAGAAATTTTCCAACTGTGAAAGCTAATCGCTAAACAGAAAGGTTTAGCCGAACAAGATGGGGATATCGAGTGATAACAAAACAATAAACTCTTTAGATTGAAGATAATTTTGTGATCCTGAAAAGGACCCTTTTTAGCCTACAGTGAATCCAACGAGTGAACAAATCGTAATGAATGTATTTTTTTGCCATCGCCATTTTGCCATTTTGCCTTTTAACGCTCATTCGTTCGTCTCGTTGGACTCGCCCCTCTGGCTGAGTCTGTCGATTTGTCTCTATCCTGTGAGTGTGTGCCGCTAGAGTATAAAACACGCGGACCCCAAAAAAATATCTTATTTTCTTTCAAACCGTAAACCCGTGTGGTTGTACGGCATCGGCATCGTGGACGTAACAAAGGAGGACAAGTTAAGGGAAAGGCAAAGTCTCACTCGAACCGTGCAGGTCTCCAGTTCCCTGTTGGTCGCATTCACTGATTGCTCCGCAAGGGTAACTGGGCCGAACGGATTGGTGCCGGAGCACCAGTATGCCTAACAGCGATTATAGAGTTTCGGCCGTCGAAGTGCTTGAGTTGGCTTGCAAAGCTGCTCACGACAATCAGAAAACCCGCATCAAGAACAGAGCAGCTTCGGTTCGGCGCTCATCAAGGCAACAATTAGTTTCAGTGAGTGGCAAAGTGTTTCTCCGGCACGTCGCATCAAATGTAATTTACTGAACAACATGTCACAAGCTGGATGGGAAGAAATTTTCCAACTGTGAAAGCTGTGGCGAGTGGCAAACGCAATAGCTAAACAGGAAGGTTTAACCGAACAAGATGGGAATATCGAGTGATAACAAAAACACAACACCAAAGGTTCTTTTCAGAACCATCAATATATTCATAAAGAGTAAACAGTAAACTAATCCATTTTTCAGGTAGATAGGTATTCACGTAGGAGAAGAAAAAAAAACAATATATTTAAAATATATATTTAACAAAAGCTGTCCCCTTTGTATAGTCCTACGTCACTCCGGTTATGTCCCCGACATTACCCACCCGTCTTTTTTCTGTTTCATTACATTATACAGTGTTAGTTATTTAGGCGTAAGGGTATTCTTTCTGTTCTCCCATTGTTCAGCAGACAGGACAGCGAAGACAGTTGAAAAGTTGAACTCACGATCGATCGCTTAGTAAGCGAACGCGCAACCAAGCGGCTACGAAGGCCCCCTAGTAAGTCATCTTATAAGGTAAGATAAATTTTCAGGATGAGGATGAGGATGAGGATGAGGATGAGGATGAGGATGAGGATGAGGATAAGGATGAGGATGAGGATGAGGATGAGGATGAGGATGAGGATGAGGATGAGGATGAGGATGAGGATGAGGATGAGGATGAGGATGAGGATGAGGATGAGGATGAGGATGAGGATGAGGATGAGGATGAGGATGAGGATGAGGATGAGGATGAGGATGAGGATGAGGATGAGGATGAGGATGAGGATGAGGATGAGGATGAGGATGAGGATGAGGATGAGGATGAGGATGAGGATGAGGATGAGGATGAGGATGAGGATGAGGATGAGGATGAGGATGAGGATGAGGATGAGGATGAGGATGAGGATGAGGATGAGGATGAGGATGAGGATGAGGATGAGGATGAGGATGAGGATGAGGATGAGGATGAGGATGAGGATGAGGATGAGGATGAGGATGAGGATGAGGATGAGGATGAGGATGAGGATGAGGATGAGGATGAGGATGAGGATGAGGATGAGGATGAGGATGAGGATGAGGATGAGGATGAGGATGAGGATGAGGATGAGGATGAGGATGAGGATGAGGATGAGGATGAGGATGAGGATGAGGATGAGGATGAGGATGAGGATGAGGATGAGGATGAGGATGAGGATGAGGATGAGGATGAGGATGAGGATGAGGATGAGGATGAGGATGAGGATGAGGATGAGGATGAGGATGAGGATGAGGATGAGGATGAGGATGAGGATGAGGATGAGGATGAGGATGAGGATGAGGATGAGGATGAGGATGAGGATGAGGATGAGGATGAGGATGAGGATGAGGATGAGGATGAGGATGAGGATGAGGATGAGGATGAGGATGAGGATGAGGATGAGGATGAGGATGAGGATGAGGATGAGGATGAGGATGAGGATGAGGATGAGGATGAGGATGAGGATGAGGATGAGGATGAGGATGAGGATGAGGATGAGGATGAGGATGAGGATGAGGATGAGGATGAGGATGAGGATGAGGATGAGGATGAGGATGAGAAATGAATTGTTGGATTTCTCCGCTTCAGAAGATTATTTCCTTCATCCTTCAGTGAACCCGGAAAAGTAACACATATTGAATCATAATGTATATGCTTTTCAGACAATTAATAGTTATTGGAAAGTTGATCGAATATATTATTATATCTCGTTCAGACAGAGAGGACCAAATGCCAGAGAGTAAAAAATTGTAATTACTAAAGTTTTCATAATCGATTTCAGATCCAACCATGGTTTTTCATTGACTGCAAGTACCCTTTTTCATTATCACACTAATCCGTTTGTCGTTGAGACACATTTTTTTTTAGAAAATCAAGTACTTGAAAATACATGCTAATCGATTATTTTTGGTAAGTTAAACACTGTTTCAAGCCATAAAACTGAGTTGTTTTGTTGTATAATTTTAAGAGAGGAAATTCTACTGAATAAATGATATGATTTCATCATTGAATTATTCAGTCATACTGGAACAATTCTCTACACATAGCCAATCGTTAAACCCTCTTGATTGACCCTGAAGAGTTTTTTTTTTTGTAATAATACCAACCTTGCTAAAGAGCAAGAGCTAAGAGCTGTAGAAAAACAATTGGGGAGAATGATTGGAAGCTACTGAAACTACACAGCTCCAAAGTTTGAGTTCGAAACCATAATTATGTTACTTAGTCTGGTCTGACTGAACATCGACCATCTTGTCATCAAATAAATATCGTTGGGAGCTGGGACTGACATTGATATTGTGCAAGCGCTCCTCGTTGAGTGCTCTCTCGCTCTCTTGATGCGAACTAATTGGAATACACAACAATAACGGTGCGGGACTTAACGTGTTAATGCTACAGCCTTTTTTCAAGCGAGACGCAAGTTTGTGTATAATATATATGTCATAGCAATATAAAAGAGCAAAATAAAAGACACTTTGCAAAAAAGCACGCAAGCATGCTTTTTATGTTTTTTTTTATTTTTTATTATGCTTTAATTTGTGCATTTGACACTGGAACACAATAAAACGCATATTTTCTACCAATGATGATATATTTTCGGCCAACACTAGTTCTAGTTTAATAGTATTGTCCATTTGCATAGCTAAAAACGACAAAAACGTTCTCCACATTCAGCCAAAACGTTTGTATATATTAGGTTGAAGAGGTAGTTTTGCGTGACATTCAAAACTTTATTCAATATGTTTCGGATTGTTCGATTTGGGTCAAATATGCATCGTTTTGTTGCAAAATTTGTTGATCACTAAAGTCAGCTACCGAGAAAAAAATAATTTACTTTTCCCCAACCTGATATAATGAACTTCAGAATAATAACAGAATATTAAATTATAAGTGGAAAGCTACGATTGTTGTTGCTCAAAGAAAATGAATAACGTTAACGGCATCTTCAACGGGAGATCGAAATGATAAATTTCCAAAGGATGCAATCGTCAGCGCAACATTGTTGCAGCTTCCCTTTTCCGCGTCATTCATAAGATAACCCCTGGGCAGGAAGTAAAGTCACCTTCCAGTCGAACCCCTTAAACCGTCCTCTCCGCCACCAACGATCGTCCACGCAGCCCAATAATGTATTTATTATTCATAAAATAACCTTTCTCCGATCACCCCTTTTGTTTATTATGTTTTTTTTTTGTTTCGCCTTCTTTCTGGACCGTTTGTATGCGTGTGGAAGAAAAGAGGAAAAGGACTCCCTCAGACACGCTCTCACACACACACACACACACACACACACACACACACACACACATGGCTCCTTATCTCACCTCGGAAATCGTCGGGGAACCATGCGGCTACGTCTGTGCACGCTCGCGAAGCGGTGGCAGCAGCAGCAGACAACGCCTGGACAGGATATTGCCTCGGCCAAGACGGTTCGTTCCCTGTAATTAATACCTGGCGAGGATCAGTGCCCTCCGAATTGAACGAAACGATGTTTCTTCCTGAAATAGAGCAAAACGCCGTTGGGAGGAAACTCTATCGGTAAAGTGATACCGGCGGTGCGTCGGAATGGGACTTCGTGTTGGAAGTGGGGCCTTTTTTTTGAAGCACGAAAAATTGGCAATCGACGCATCGTCCACCAAAGTACCGGGGACCGAATCGTGACTCTGTGACCACTGGAAAGGCTTCCTGTTCTCCCTCCCGAGGAGACACCAAACCGTCTTCGATTTCAGATATCCCGATCATCAGGGCAGGATGGAAGAGAGAAAAGGAGCACGGGAGATAGTTTCTATTTTCTACCTGCCATAATGTGGTGCCAACCCGCTCGCGGGAAAGGGTACGGAGCCAGCAGGCAGAAACAGTTGTCGGTTTTACGTAATTGAATTTATGAAAAACAAACAAACTTTTAACGACTTTCGTCAGCGGTCCTCCGTCCAGGTAGGGCCAAAAGATTGGGATGAAACAGACAGAGGAATAACTGGCGGACGGTGAAACACGGGGGACACGGATGCGGCTGATGGGAGGTCATCGACTGACGATCTGATGGAGATGATGGATTTTTTTCGCAACATAAACGGACACGAATACTCATAGCGAAAATTGACTGATAACGAGATGTTGATGAGTTTCAATTCGGACGAAATTTGGTCGCTACCGACTCCGACTCCCGATAGCACACCAAAAGCTTATTTTCCCACACAGGAGAAACCAGTGGAAAACAAATTAAATGTAACACAGAGAATGTTACACGGCATTTTGACACTTACCCGTTTGCTCGAGCGGACGAGTTTTTATCACTTCTACGTCATATTTCTCTCGGTGGCGTGGTGTCATGTGGATCATTAAATGTTGTGTCAACCCGCGCATAAACGCACATCCAGACGAAGTAGCGTGCCTGGAAAAGTATTGTTATCTTGTGTTTATAATATTCAATATTCAATTGGTGCGATCATGTGATTAATTGCTGTGAATATGGTCATAAGATTGCCACGAAAAACATAGAGTTTGTCCGAAATGCGAAGAAAATAATAAATCTAGGGACTGTACATCCGAGAAAATACAATTCCACGTTGGCCACATCAAGATACGACGCTATCATTGCCTAACAATAGCTAAACGTACAAAAATATCGGAAATTGTAAAAACCCCATTTGTATCTGCTCCCGTTTGCATTGGCCCTGTGTCTAATTTTTTGATGCTTTGATGGATGAATATTTGGTGGTGCAAATTATCCCCCTCCGTGGACAAGCGTGGACATTCTCTATATCCCTCCTCCTGTTGTCCACGTAGACATTTCTCCATTTGAGAAATGAAAAAAAAATGGGAAAGTAATAGAATTGCGTGTAAATTCCATTTCTGTTTGTTTCTATTTTCTATGCTATGTTTTTAAAATGATAAAAAAGTTTATGAATAGTTTATCAATAGCAGCGGTTTGTACTAATTTTTTATTTGTTTCCCAACAAATTGTCCGTGAAATTATCTGTATAACTTCTTAATTTCGTTCAAATTCTATTTACGTTGTTATTACATTATATTATTTTATATCACGTATTACTTTATACGTTATATCAATGCATCCCTTGTGAATCTTATCTCGGACATTTTGTAGCGTAAACTAACGTAAACTAGCTGAGCTGCTTAAGTTTTGGAGAAAATCAAACAATGAAATCAAGGGCTTCGTTAGTAGAATTAGTCAAAATCATAGAAGAAAAGCTGAGGCGAAATAAGACCTCAATAAAGGGTGTGTCACATCAAATTGCATCACGGAAAAAACGCTGTAGAAATTCGCCCAGTAGACCGACCCTTTTGAAAATTTTAGACAGTAAAATAAAAACTATTAATCAGCTTTTGGCATTTTCTTTTTATTCATACTTCGAGCCCAAGCCCGTATGCTCGCACCTTCCTCTTTACCCCGTCCATAAGGTTCTGTACAACGTCAGGTTGTAGTTTTTTTTGAACAGAAATCCATTTTCTCTTGAAGTCCGCCTCCGATTTGACAACTTTTGGGTTCTTCCGGAGGGCCTGCTTCATAATCGCCCAATATTTCTCTATTGGGCGAAGCTCCGGCGCGTTGGGCGGGTTCATTTCCTTTGGCACGAAGGTGACCCCGTTGGCTTCGTACCACTCCAACACGTCCTCTCAATAGTGGCACGAAGCGAGATCCGGCCAGAAGATGGTCGGGCCCTCGTGCTGCTTCAATAGTGGTAGTAAGCGCTTCTGTAGGCACTCCTTAAGGTAAACCTGCCCGTTTACCGTGCCGGTCATCACGAAGGGGGCGCTCCGCTTTCCGCAAGAGCAGATCGCTTGCCACACCATGTACTTTTTGGCAAACTTGGATAGTTTCTGCTTGCGAATCTCCTCCGGAACGCTGAATTTGTCCTCTGCGGAGAAGAACAACAGGCCCGGCAGCTGACGAAAGTCCGCTTTGACGTAGGTTTCGTCGTCCATTACCAGGCAATGCGGCTTCGTCAGCATTTCGGTGTACAGCTTCCGGGCTCGCGTCTTCCCCACCATGTTTTGCCTTTCGTCGCGGTTAGGAGCCTTCTGAACTTTGTATGTACGCAGGCCCTCCCGCTGCTTGGTCCGCTGGACGAATGAACTTGACAAATTCAGCTTATTGGCGACATCCCGGACCGAACTTCTCGGATCACGTCTAAACTGCTTAACTACGCGCTTGTGATCTTTTTCACTGACGGAGCATCCATTTTTGCCGTTCTTCACCTTCCGGTCGATGGTTAGGTTCTCGAAGTATCGTTTTAGTACTCTGCTGACCGTGGATTGGACGATTCCCAGCATCTTACCGATATCCCGATGTGACAACTCCGGATTCTCGAAATGAGTGCGCAGGATTAATTCACGACGCTCTTTTTCCAAATTTTTTTTTCCAAATTTACGAAAAATTGACAGTGAAGCATGGCCAACGTGATCTATACACTCTTATCTGATTATAAGCGAAAGCTGAAGATATAATTCCTAAAAATTAAATTTCTTCATTGTTTTTTCCATGACGCAATTTGATGTGACACACCCTTTACAATAGAGCCTTCTTTTTCATTTGACTACAATTAAATTGATTTGCACATACATATTCATAGCGAAAAACTAAAAATATGTTTTAATACTTTTGTCTCAAATTCCGAACACCATTTTTGTCACTGACTTATACAGGCAAACCTTTTTTTTTGTGCGGGGGATAGGGACCGCACAAAAAAAAGGCGCATAAAAAAAATCGTGCAAAACTTCACCAAAAGCTTTAAAAAATCGTGTTCGGTACACATTTTGAAAAAAACTTTTTTTGTGCGGTAGATAGGGACCGCATAAAAAAAGTTTCCCCCAAGAAAATAACTCAAATCCACACAATTCACCTTTCAATTTCATTTTGTTTCCCTACTTTACGACTTTGCCTTTTCGGTTGCGCGTGGCTGTTTTATGCTTTTAGTTGCATGTCGAAACGTGTTGCTGCTAGAAATCATGTCATGCAAAACCTTAGAAAAACTTAGAGCATTTGATGAGAGGAGGGGAATGATTTCAGAAGTGGTCAATTGAGACGCAAATATGCTATTTTCGCACTGAAATGCATATAAACCATCGAAAAAAAAACTAAATGGACGTTAACTTCGTCAAATATGCATCTTTTCATACACCACACAAGAAAAAATCGCACAAAAAAAACCGCACAAGAACAGAAAATCGCACAAAAAAAATCAGACAAAAAAAACCGCACAAGAACAGAAAATCGCACAAAAAAAAATCGCACAAAAAAAACGGCACAAAAACAGGTTTTACTGTATTCCGAACACTTTTGTCTCAATTTCCGAACAGCAATAATCCATCTTTTTTTAAATCATAACTTTTAAACTGTTGGACCGATTCATATGATCGATATATCAAATTAAAGTCAATTAGCTCATCTTTTTTGGAAAAATGTTACTCTCGCAAAAAAAATGGATTTTGCTTTTGTAATTATTGATTGTATTTCTTTCTCAGAGTTTACATGGTTTCGGGACCAAGGACGCTATTTCGGTATCGATACCTGTAAATGATGTTAAAATGAAGTCTATAACCCAAAGAATGTCAGGATTTTGAATACTAAACTATCTGTAACATTAAAGTTCAGTAAATTCACATTTAAAAATTAACTGTTTGCAATTTGAATCATACGTAGAAACTTGATTCATATTCCGAACACTAATTTTAATGAAGATTGCTGCATAAAATTTCATTTTATTTTATCCATTTATTGTAGATTCTTACCATTTCTAGCACTTAACATGAGAACAACAAACAAAATAGTTGAAAAAACTACAAAAACTGAAAAATTAACGATGCTTGTTTTTTACAGAATTTGCTAACGCAACATTTTATCGTTGGTTTTGATTGTCACTTTTTGCAAATGTTTAATATTATAAATTACAGGCTGTATCGATACCTGTAAATGATGTTGAAATGAAGGCTATAACTCAAAGAATGTCAGGGTTTTGATTATTCAATTAATTATAACATTAAAGTTCAGTAAATTTATACTTGAAAATGAAGTGTTCGGAATTTGAATCATTCGTAGAAACTTGATTCATATTCCGAACACCACTTCAATATTAATTTTAATGAAGACTTCTGCATAAAAAATCATTTTTTCACTAATTTATTGTAGGTTCATACATTCTCTAGTACTTAACATGAAAACAACAAACAAAATAGTTGAAACAACCACAAAAACTGAAAAATGAACTATGCTTGTTTTTTTACGGAATTTGCTAACGCAAACATTTTATCATTGGTTTTGACTGCCACTTTTTCTGAAAATGTTTAATATTATACCGATACCTGTAAATGATGTCAAAATGAATACTATACCTCAGAGAATGTCTTTGTTTTCATTGTTCAATTATTTATAACATGAAGGTTTAGTAAATTTACATTTAAGAATGAAGTGTTCGGAATTTGAGACTGTTCGGAATATGAGACAAAACGGTACTTCCCATCTTCCTTTTAAAACAAGGATTCGATACTACAGGGGCACACCACGAATGATTCAGAAATACCCCCAAAAGCCTGCAAGGTGAATAGACCCCAGCCAATGTCCCATCCTCGCGCGTATCTCACAAACATACGACTGCATCATCACTTTTTCCCGACATTTCACCGCAAAACTGGTTCCATTCTCATGCTCGAGTTACCGGGCTGATCTTTGCGACATTTGCTGCGACATCTCACCGAAGGCCCACTTTTCTATCCTCCGCGCTCCGCTTCGGAGGAACGAGAAATTCAAGCCTACCCCGACAGTAGCGCATCTTTTACGAGCGTTTATCGGCTTGTAATCCAAGTAACCACATCCAGCAGCTGCCCCCTGGAAAGCAGTGGCCTGCTAGATGCGCGGGTACTTGTTTACATTGCACATTATCACAAACACAGGTGACGGAGAGCGCGCACAGCATACTTTGGGATTCGGGGAAAAGCCACACGACCAGAGTATGTAGTGACCAGAGCTGAGAAGCTGAGCAAGCGAGAACGGCCCCAAGTAGCCGATAGCGCGAATGCGTTTAATTACCACAAAAGAGCACCAGTTTTACGGCCGTTTTTGGAGTGTCCAAGCGAGCCCGGGCTCGACTCAGCAGCATCTTGTGCGGTACAATATGATCTGTTGCAATCTGCTTGCTCGTCCGCTCGTCCGGTCGTGGGAAGATTCCATCCGGGGCAAACGCTCGAATGACGACGTTTCCCGGGAAATTCCTCCCAAACCAACGGCGATGATCGGTCGCTGATTCAAGGTTTCCGCTCGCGTCATCACGGAGTGTTATCACAGCCGAAGGGAGTGTGGATATTGCAAACACATTATATCGCACCACATCGTCTCCGTGCGAGACTAAACAGAATCGATTTGACTTTAGCCGAGTCAGAAGACGAGACACAGAGATAAAATTACCCGCCATAGACATCATAAATTTGTTTTACACACTCGCACACTCCGGAAAGCGAAAACTTCTCGACCCACCTTCTGCTCCCGCGCCGCATTAAACCGGTAAGTCTATGTGTGTGTGCACGTCTCCAAGGCTGCTCAGTCAGCTCGGGCTATTCATCATTTTCGAAATTCCATCAATTTCCCATAAAACCCCCGTACCGAACCGGAGAGTGATGCGCCCATCAGCGTCGGAGAGTGAGCGCAGGAAGTCCGCAGGGTCTTATTTCTTCCCACATGCCCCGTGAAGCGTGTGTTTATATGTTCTCCGCAAGACGGTAGCCGCTTGTGCGACGACAAGATACAAAAACACCATTTGCTTATCTAATCAATAATATAAACCACAGACGACGACGGAGACATCGCTGAGGACCGCGACTTGTGGGCTTTTGTTTCACTCTAATCAGCGGATCGACATTTGTCGATCCGTAGTCAAATCTCTGGGGAAGATGCCCAGAAGCTGCGTCCATAGATGTTTGTTTGTTTGTCCCGGTTTTGATAAACACAATTTGACGCAAAAAGGGGGAGAGCAACTCGCAACCTGACACCATCCGATTAATAAGCTGTGGTCGAGCCCTGGCAAGCCCCCCTCAGCAGTTCATTTCCACTTCACTCGAAATTAACTCGGATGACACTCAATCTAATGGTTGTTTTGCAGGGAAGGAAACAACACAAAATGTGCAAAACAAGTCAACCGAACGAACGAGCAAGTTGGCATGGAAAGGGTCGGAATGTCATCAGGTTACTTTTGTGAGTGCACGAGCGCTCGCTCTTTGGCGAAAAAGATTTACTGCTCACTTCCGGTGGGACTGGTTTGTGGAGTGATTCAGACCATATTGGGCAGTTAATTAGACTCACTGAGAAAATGGTACACCGGAGGAAGGAAATTGTACTATCGATTGCCCGCCGGAACGAACTTCCGAAAGGTTTCAATACAAACCAACACTTCGATTCATTCAGTTCATTTTGGGGGATTAAAAGTGAATATGGGAATATGGGAATATGGGAATTCATCGAATGTTCAAATACATTCAAAGCTAGATGACATTGAAGCTCGTTAATAGTGTTTTAATGTAGGATTACGGTGAATTGGAAGGTATAGGTGTGTGTGTCCATGAGCGTCCGCGGGATAATCAGAGACCGCCCGAAGCTGAACGATGACTGCCTGCTGATAAGATGGCGGAAGATGTGCCGGGTGTCCAGCCCACTTGATCGCTAAACTGACGATGCCCATGTTTGACAGAACTGGGCATGCCACACATCTTCTCTCTTCTCCGAAAAAAAGAATCGAATAACACAAATACATATGGATTTCCTTCCAGTGTATTTTTCTTCACATAAAACATTCGAACCACCTTTAGAATATATGAGCTAATTGATGACGTTTAACTAACAAAATCAAGTTCTGTTCTCTATAGGGTCGTCACAAGCTCGTACTTGTTCTGTGCGCTCGTCCCGATCCGCAGACAATTTTATTTCCATTCTGACACAGCACGGTCGTCCCGATCCGCGTTCATATCATTTTCGGTCGTCCCGATCCGAAAATATTTTTACTTCGATTTTTACGCAGCACGGTCGTATCGATCCGCACTCTTACCATTTTCATTTTTTCTTACGGTCGTCCCGATCCGCAAATATTTTTACTTTCCTTTTTACACAGCACGGTCGTCCCGATCCGCACTCTTATCATTTTATTTTTTTCTTACGGTCGTCCCGATCCGCAAATATTTTTACTTTCCTTTTTACACAGCACGGTCGCCGGTTTAATTTTTCGAACGATAAAAAAATAATGGATGATTTGGAATGTTCATAATGCGATGATGAATCACAGAGATCAATCGATTTGATTTCTTCGCATCAATCACAATAGAGAAAATTATACGTTTATAAATAAACAATTGATTAGTTGAAAAATGTCAAGCATTATACAAACGAAAATCCCACGTACTGATCGATCCAATCCATGATCCTCTTCAATTTTTTTCATTTATTTCTTTATTTATTTGCTATAACATCCCATTGAGATAAGATCTGATTCACTACTTTTCTCCAATAAGCCCGATCCATGGCTACAATTCTCCAACTCCCGGCTGCACCGATTCTTGCCAAGCCTTGCTCCACCTGGTCCAACCACCTCGCTCGCTCGCTGGGCTCCTCTCCTTCTTGTTTTGATGCGGACCGGATTTGATGCGGACACCATCTTCGCAGGGCTGCTGTCCGGCAATCTTGCAACATGCCCTGCCCATCGCACTCGTCCAGCCTTGGCGACTTTCTGGATGCTGGGTTCACCGTAGAGTTGCGCCAGTTCGTGGTTCATTCTCCTTCTCCATACTCCGTTTTCCGGTACACCACCGTACATTGTTCTGAGCACAGGGCGTTCGCAAGCACCAAGCGCTTGTGAGTACTCTTCAAGTATCGTCCATGCTTCGTGCCCATAGAGAACAACCGGTCGAATTAGGGATTTGTAGGGGAAGTCCGGGCAAGACGCCCCTGTTAAGCAAAACAGAATGAAACATGTATTTTTACTACATATTTCAACGTTTCTTCACATCCACAACGTAGCCAGGTTTGTTTTCTTTGTAATGAAATGAGCAATAACGATTACGAATAGGCAAACCAACAGAAATAACGAGGTAAGACGCCCATATGCGTGTCCAATACGCACCACAACTAGGAGTCAAAATGTCAAATGATATCGAAGCGTTTATTTTGGATAACTCTTGATTCGCTGCTTAGATCTTCCGCTTCCGTTATGTTTCTACCAGTTAGAATCATCAGATGATCTCGAATTTTCGAGGGTTTTTTATTATCAAACGCCGAAAACGCCAAAGAATTTTGAATCCTATATTTTTGTTTACAAGCGTATCAATATGTGCCGCTGTTCATAAATATATTGCTACGTGCCGCTGTTCACAAATATGCTGCCAGACTTTTGGCTTTTTGTTTTGATTCTAAGGTTTGCATTATTCTTAATAATGGATGGATTTCAGTAGTCAGAAACATTGAAAAAAATTGTTCGTTCTGGTGCTTATTACATAATACAAGAAAAGATATGTGAAAATGGTTTCATGCTTTTCAGAAACCATCTGGGTATAAAACAATTGCAGAAAATATCTGAGTGAATTGGTAACACTGGAACTGACTAACTCTTCATTAATCTCCATACTGGAGCGATGTGCCCCATTATGAGATGGATTTTAAAATTGCATTTTGATATAAAAAATGAATGCTAAACATTCTTTTATTCAAACTCAATTGATTGAGAATGTATTGGAGTTTGTAAAATTTAAATAAGTTTTTAATGCTCTAGAAGTCTTATGACAGAAGCGGTCAAAGTTGCATGAAATCATGCAGTTTTTAATATATTATTATTTTATGAAGATATACGTGGTTTTTGGTGCTACAATACATTTAAGTGTGTTTATAATGGAAAAAGGAAGTTGTAAGCACAGAAAAGTCCTGCCGATTACTGCGTTTTCCATGATTTTTCATGGTGGTGCGTTTTACCGATCCGGTGCGTCTCACCCAAAATTCCCCTACAAGTCGGCTACCGTCGCATGTGTTCTTCCGATTATGTTCAAGTCGTCGGCGAAGCAGATAAACTGACTAGACTTGTTGAAAACCGTATCCCGCATGTTGAAGCCCGCTCTCCGCAGAACACCTTCCAGCGCTACGTTGAGGAGCAGACAGGAGAGTCCATCGCCTTGTCGAAGTCCCCTGTGAGTCTCAAACGATTCCGACAGCTCACCTGAGATCCAAAGGATGGAACCAATGCTATCGATACCACTTGTGGGTAGTGATTACGATCGACCAAAAGTGAAACACATTTCTAAAAGTGTAAATTTTCTATATAAATCTTTTTTAAAGCATATTCATACAATGTACATCGATCGATAAGGTTTCAAATCCTGAGGTCTAAACCTATAGCATAATTTATAAATGTCCCCACATTATTTAGGACGTTTCATTCTTAGGGGGGACATATTACACCATTACTACCCTAGATCTGATACAAATGGTGTGCAAGCATGATGTTTTCAATATTTTTCAGTGTAATTGTTATAAATTAAAGCACTGATTACGTACCAAACAATCATCTGGTGATTGATTAAAAGTTAGCTCAAATGAGGGGCGCATTGACACCAACAGAAAGTGGATTTTATAAACCTTTAAAACATGTGCTCCCATATAGTGATCTCCGATTTTTGAAATTAATCGTTCATCAGCTAATCGAATACTTTTCAGCAGTTTGTTATTCGATACGATTAATCGCCCCAAATAATCGATTAATCGATCAATCGTCACACTGAGGGAAATAATTAGTTAGAATAATATTTCTCATTTGCTAGAAAGCCATCTGAAATCAAAAAAATGTTCATTCCACCAATGATTTTCTTTTACAATGCCGTCAACGCGAATTGAGCTTCGTTAACGATTTCAGGGGAGCGTCAAAGATGTTGACTGATTTCCAGGATAAAACTATAAAACTGCAGCGGCTGTACTTTTTTTTCTCTAGGTTTGGATCGTAAATTAATTGACGTAAATTATTCGTTCGCTTCGATTATTGGTTGTGCAGTATTCGTTCGATTAATAATCGATTATCGGGGATCACTACTTCCATACAAATCTATATATATATATATATATATATATATATATATATATATATATATATATATATATATATATATATATATACATATATATATATATATATATATATATATATATATATTTGTATTTGTATTTATTTCTCAATTCAACTGACAATTGTTGTCTCAATGAATAAAAAACTTATGCTAATCTTAGTTGGCCAGCAGTACGAAATAGGTCGAGAAGCCGTTGTCGGAAATTGTTGGCAGAAATATTAAAATCGAAGAGATTGAAATTGTCGTTGAAATGCTGACAGATCGAACGGATGGGCTCATGCAACCCATAATTTCTGCTTCGTGGATCCAACAGCAGAAAATCACGTTGGCGTAATGGTCTTTCAGGCACGTACATGTTCAGTTGAGCCAGCAGTGGTGGGCAGTCAATGTCTCCTGAGAATATTTTCCCAGCAAATGTAGCTTGAGCGACTGTGCGTCTAACTTCAAGTGGTTGAATATTCAACAGACGACAACGATCCTCGTAGGGTGGCAGGTTCCGAGGATCGCGCCAACGAAAAAATCGGAGGGCGTATCTGACGAACTTCTTTTGAATAGCTTCAATACGGGCGATCCATCTGGTGTGATAGGGGCACCATACTACTGAGTTTGATTCCAATATTGATCGGACAAGTGAACAGTACAGGGATCGGAGACACAGTGGGTCGCGAAATTCGTCGGCAATTTTGAATATAAAGCCCAATTGGCGATTGGCTCTGGCAACAATATCGTGATAGTGATTCCGAAAAGAAAGTCCGCTATCCAGGATAACTCCGAGATCCTTG
Organism: Toxorhynchites rutilus septentrionalis; assembly: GCF_029784135.1. NCBI lineage: Eukaryota > Metazoa > Arthropoda > Insecta > Diptera > Culicidae > Toxorhynchites > Toxorhynchites rutilus. The sequence continues at coordinate 177,364,262 of NC_073744.1, read as the reverse complement.
AGGTGTTGTACTCGGTCAAGATGACAACCAAACAGGATGTAGTCATGGATGATCGGTTGATTTTTGCGGTGATAGGAGATCACATTACATTTTTTGACACTGACACTCAGTATGTTTCTGGAACACCAATCTGCAAAGGTACATACCAAAGTTTGCAGATCCTGACAGTCCGAATGGCATTTGATTAATTTGAATATTTTTGCATCGTCAGCAAAAAAGAAACGGCATTCCGGAGGTATCAGCAACGAAACATCATTCAAAAATAATGAAAATAATAGCGGCCCGAGGTTACTGCCTTGCGGGACTCCAGAATTGTTGGAAAACGTCTCCGATTCTGAGAGGCCAATCTTGATCCGAACTGAGCGATCTAATAAGTAGGATCTGAACCAATTAACACTTCTTGATGAAACACCGAGTTTATCCAGTTTAGCGAGGAGAATTTCGTGGTTCACTGAATCGAAAGCAGCTTTCAAATCCATGTATGCAGCATCAACTTGCCATCCCGAGTCCATACTTCGTAAACAAAACGATGTGAACTGCACCAAGTTGGTGGATACCGATCACTTTGGGTAGAAACCGTGCTGTTGTGTGTCGATATAGTATTTGAAACAAGCAAACAAAGACCCATTTACTATTATCTCGAACAGCTTAGAACATGCGCACAAGGACGTGATACCGCGGTAATTACCAACATCGCGTTTGTCGCCTTTTTTATGCACCGGAAACATATATGTAAACTTCCAACGGGTTGGAAATTCGCTTTGCTGAACCGACAGATTGAATATCGTTGTTAACGGAGAGCAAAGAACATCTGCACAAAGCTTCAAGACTGCTGAGGGTATTCCGTCGGGCCCAGCGGCATACGAGAGCGTTGATTTACGCATTGCGGTTTTCATGATCTCTTCTGTAAAGTGAGGAATGTCGAAGTTGAATTCATCACAAGGCAGTCCGCTGGTAGCTTCTGCAACTTGCATAGCAGAGGTTGAGGAATTGTTGAACACTCGTTTGAAATGACGTGCAAACAAATTGCATTTCTCAGGATCATTATTAGCCGTGCTATTTCCAAAAAACATAGAACAAGGCAGTCCAGCATCTTTTCGTTTGGTATTCACAAATGACCAGAACCCACGAGGGTTGGTGCGTAGATTCGCTTCCGTTCGTTTTACGTACCGATTATAGAGAAAACGGTTATATTGACGGTAACAACGACTGGCCAAATTGAACTGTCGTTTGAAGTAAGATGACCGGCAGTTACTGTAACTTCGCAGAGCGGTTGTTCGTTTTCGCTTCAGCTCGCGTAAGCGGCGATTGGACCAAGGAGGATTATGAGGTGGTCGTCGAGCAGGAACAACACGAAAGATCGCATCCACTACTGCTGTACAGAAGTACTCCACGGCCAAATTGACACTATCGGTAGATTCGATGAAATTCCAGTCAATATTGGCGAGTTCATCACTCAATAAAGCGTAGTTGGCTCGACGGAAGTTCAGAGATGTTTGTTCAGATGGTGCAACATAAACGATCGGAGTGTGCAAGCTTATTAACGTGACGAGAGCAGGGTGATCAGCATCGAGATCAATTACGGGATCAGCCGCCAAAGCAATCGAAGAAATGGGTAATGCAGCATCATTGGCCAGGACAAGGTCCAGTAATCTACCATTTCTATTCAGATGTGTGTTGGCTTGAGAAAAACCGTGAAGGTTGAATCCGTCCATATATATATATATATATATATATATATATATATATATATATATATATATATATATATATATATATATATATAAAGGGTGTGTCACATCAAATTGCATCACGGAAATAACGCCGTAGAAATTTAATTTTTAGGAATTATATCTTCAGCTTTCGCTTATAATTAGATAAGAGTGTATAGATCACGTTGGCCATGCTTCACTGTCAATTTATTTTTCGTAAATTTGGAAAAATGTCGTCGAACGAAAAAGAGCGTCGTGAATTAATCCTGCGCACTCATTTCGAGAATCCGGAGTTGTCACATCGGGACCTCGGTAAGATGCTGGGAATCGTCCAATCCACGGTCAGCAGAGTACTAAAACGATACTTCGAGAACCTAACCATCGACCGGAAGGTGAAGAACGGCAAAAATTGATGCTCCGTCAGTAAAAAGATCACAAGCGCGTAGTTAAACAGTTTAGACGTGATCCGAGAAGTTCAGTCCGGGATGTCGTCAATAAGCTGAATTTGTCAAGTTCATTCGTCCAGCGGACCAATCAGCGGGAGGGCCTGCGTACATACAAGGTTCAGAAGGCTCCTAACCGCGACGAAAGGCAAAACATGGTGGGGAAGACGCGAGCCCGGAAGCTGTACACCGAAATGCTGACGAAGCCGCATTGCCTGGTAATGGACGACGAAACCTACGTCAAAGCGGACTTTCGTCAGCTGCCGGGCCTGTTGTTATTCTCCGCAGAGGACAAATTCAGCGTTCCGGAGGAGATTCGCAAGCAGAAACTATCCAAGTTTGCCAAAAAGTACATGGTGTGGCAAGCGATCTGCTCTTGCGGAAAGCGGAGCGCCCCCTTCGTGATGACCGGCACGGTAAACGGGCAGGTTTACCTTAAGGAGTGCCTACAGAAGCGCTTACTACCACTATTGAAGCAGCACGAGGGCCCGACCATCTTCTGGCCGGATCTCGCTTCGTGCCACTATTCAAAGGACGTGTTGGAGTGGTACGAAGCCAACGGGGTCACCTTCGTGCCAAAGGAAATGAACCCGCCCAACGCGCCGGAGCTTTGCTCAATAGAGAAATATTGGGCGATTATGAAGCAGGCCCTCCGGAAGAACCCAAAAGTTGTCAAATCGGAGGCGGACTTCAAGAGAAAATGGATTTCTGTTAAAAAAAAACTACAACCTGACGTTGTACAGAACCTTATGAACGGGGTAAAGAGGAAGGTGCGAGCATACGGGCTTGGGCTCGAAGTATGAATAAAAAGAAAATGCCAAAAGTAGTTTAATAGTTTTTATTTTACTGTCTAAAATTTTCAAAAGGATCGGTCTACTGGGCGAATTTCTACAGGGTTTTTTCCGTGATGCAATTTGATGTGACACACCCTTTATATATATAAAAATGGAGTGATGTCTTTCTGTCTGTCTGTCTGTCTTCTATCTATCTATATATATAGATAGATACTCGAAAGGAACTGTCCGATTTAGGGCTGTCTTTAATCTATCATATTTTCTGTATCAAACATTTATTCCATGTAACGGAGAACATGTTATTTGCAAGTGGTTGAAAAATCTTGAACGAGAATTGTGTCTGAAAATAATCTGATTTTATAATGATGAGTTTTGGTAGAAGTACTAGGAATTTCATAGTGAAAGGTAAATTCAACGGGGTCGATTAGAAGATCAATCAATGAACAGTTCTGCGATTGGACCCACGAACTTGCTCATAGTATGAAAACGTGAATGTTTGAAGGTACAGGTCGGACTCGATTATCCGGAGTATTGTTTTTTTTCACTCCTCACATTTTTTTTTCTTTATTTGTTTTTTTTTGCATGTATTATTTTTGGTTTTTTGAAAATAAAAGAGGAAATTGATTTTTGATTCATCCCCTTAAAGTCAGAAAACACCTCTCTCTCATAATGTGTTATTATTAATTCTATCCTAAAAGTTTATATTAAACTATATTGTTTCTATCAATTGAAATAAAGTTCTTTAACCGCTCCACAATTTGTCTTAATTGTTAAATCTTTCTTTATTTGGCTGCAATATTGATATAAACAATTCCTGGTGAAAATTCAAGCAAAATCTTCAAAAATCACGATTTTTACCACACTGTACATGTAATAGCCACATAAGCTTCACCTTAACGTTGAAAGGTTACATTTTTTCATGAAATAAGTCATATTTGAAGTATAAAAAACCTATATTTTTCCCAACTTAATATAATCGATTGTATATAATCGAATCACATATAATCAAGTCCGACCTGTACTGTATTCTATTAGTCAAATCATTTCATTTGATACCAATATTGAGGGGATTGCAAAAAAATACATAGTCGACCATTTAGTGGCGGCGACCTTTTCGAATTTATGTTGTTCATAGTGTAGTGCAAGATGCTGAACTATAGGTGTTTCGTTCTTGACACTTTCAGGACATGACGTGAGACGAGTAGCGCGACGTAACTTTCAGAATTATTTACTTTTTGTTTGGGTGTGTGGTTATGATTTCAATGTCAACTCGCTAAGGAAAATAACTGAAGGATAAAATAAGCAAATATATATTCGTGAAATATAGTGCACAGCCTCCTTTTGCTCTAGCCAATTACTTGTAACGTCCCTTTCCGGATCTTCTTCCCGGTATATGCACAGCATTCTCCTCCTCCCTGAGCGAAATCAGTGGAGCCATAATCAGCGTTATTTTTTGTCACCATCGCCGTAAGCTGATAGTACTCTTTTCCAAGCCGATGGGAGCCAAACAGAAGTACATTTTGCTTGGAAAGAAAGGCAAAAAGATATACTAAAAACATCCTTCCGTACTGTTATGATTCGAAAATAAAGCGCGAGCAGCTATGTTGCCAACGAATGCATTTGTCGCCAAAAGATACGATTTGTTTTGTAAACAAATTTGTTTTTTCACGAGCAATGGCCGAACAGCAATTTTGACATTGCGGTCCACCTATAGTACAACGCGTATTCTCCAAATCAAGCCTTTCAGTCATTTTTTGCGGCGGGCAAATGGAGTTTTTCAAGATCATGGAATACGCAATTTTATAATGACAGTAGAATTAAATGTATGTTCCAAATTTCAGATCAATCATTCAACAGGAACGGGGTCAATTTTGTATCAATGTGGGACAACCCAACAGACATTCAAACATACATAGAAACAGGTCAAGCTGAACGAAACCATTCAAAAAGTAATTAGTTGTTTGGGGACTGCGGCCATCTTGAAATTGGATTTTTCATTATCTGCTATGTTCTACTAGTCGAGAACTTTTTTGACGTAGGACTACGTCTAACCGGAAGATATAGGGGGTGAAATGGAAATCTAGGCACTGAACAAGTAGGAAAAAATGCAAGATTTGGAACGCTTATAACTCGAGCCTTTCTCAATAGATCGCAAAGGTTTTTGCATCAATTGATAGGAAATATATCTACGCATCTATCATAACGTATAACATTTCATTTTTCTTGAGATAAATAATTGAATAATTGTGAAATATCAAGCATTGTCAAAATGCACTATGTGCCCATTTTTTATTGGTCCATTTTGTGCTCCTCAAATCGTACCGACCAAAACGGGCAACCAGAGCAGCAGCGAAATAGAATGAAGCACTATTGGAAAGGAAAAAGAAAAAAAATGAACGAAACATTGGTCGCAGTCTCACACATGCGTAATTCTCGAGCCAGCCAGTCTGCTTAAAAATCCCCGCTCCGCTGCCGTAACGATCATTCTCATTCAAACTGTTCACCACATCGGTTCGCATCACAACACATCAACAAACCAACCCAAGCAGCCATGTCTGGACATGGTAAAGGAGGAAAAGTGAAGGGAAATGCAAAATCCCGCTCGAACCGTGTTGATCTGGAGTTCCCCGCAAGGGTAGCTAGGCCGAGCGCGTTAGTACCAGTGCAACAGTCCACCTAGCCGGCGTTATATAGTTTCGGCCGCCGAAGTGATCGAGTTAGCTGGCAAAGCTGCTCGCGACGATAAGAAAACCCGCATTCGGAACAGACCACATTCGGTTCGGTGGACATCAAGACAACAGGCAGTTGCAGCGAGTGGCGAGTGGCAAACGCAATCGCAAAACGGCATCAGGTAGCAGAAGAAAAAAGTTTGTTCTTTATACAAACTGCTTTGGTGGCAAATCCAGAACAAGGCGGCATCGAGGGCGTTTGAAATGTTTTTTTTTTCAAAACCACGAGTACGAGTTTTCTAAATTGGAACCATTCCATAAAACAAGGCGCTTTTCAGGGCCATTAAACCTTCCAAAAAAGAGTTTAGGAAATACAGTTCAATGCTTTCTAAAACAATATCCAAAATAATAATAAAACACAAATTGATTTTTTCATCATTTGTTTGCCAGGATCTGATGAGTATGTGAATTTGGTCGTTGTTCTGAGCTTATTGATTTTCACCAATTCTTAAATTGCTTCTAGATTGAAAGTACAGTAATTTACACTTATCTCGACATTTAGCTAATTGGACGGACCTGTAATGCGACATATTTAGTCGGACATTTTTGTAAACATAGAGTTCGGGGTCCAAATTATTACCCCACATTGAAAGTCGACTCTGTACCACTGTCATCGCAAATGTTCAATTACAGGTTAAAATTACTTCCAATCCGATACTGAGTGGTGGTAATGCGACGTGCCATTGAATGTAATTTACTGTAAAATATGTCACAAGCTGGATGGGAAGAAATTTTCCAACTGTGAAAGCTGTGGCGAGTGGCAAATGCAATCCAACTGTGAAAGCTGTAGCGAGTGGCAAACGCAATAGCTAAACAGGAAGGTTTAACCGAACAAGATGGGAATATCGAGTGATAACAAAAACACAACACCAAAGGTTCTTTTCAGAACCATCAACATATTCATAAAGAGTAAACAGTAAACTAATCCATTTTTCAGGTAGATAGGTAGGTATTCACGTAGGAGAAGAAAATAAAACAATATATTTAAAATATATATTTAACAAAAGCTGTCCCCTTTGTATAGTCCTACGTCACTCCGGTTATGTCCCCGACATTACCCACCCGTCTTTTTTGATACATTTTTGGGAATTTTTCATGAATAACTGTGTTCTACTAGTCAAGCCTTTTCATTTGATACCCATATTGATGGGGTTCTGAGAAAATAGGCGATCCATCATTCTGTAGTGGCCGCCATCTTAGATTTGGATTTTTCATAAATAACTGTATTCCACTATTCAAGCCCCTTCATATGATACCCATATTGATGGGGTTGTGAAAAAATATATATGCCATCTTGCGGTGACGGCCATTTTGGATTTGCATTTTTCATAAATAACTGTGTTCTACTAGCCAAGCCCTTTCATTTGATACCCATATTGATGGGGTTCTGAGAAAATATGAAATCCGTCATTCTGTAGTGGCCGCCATCTTGGATTTGCATTTTTTTTTAAAAAACTGTGTTCTACCAGTCAAGCCCTTTCATTTGATACCCATATTGATTGGGTTCTGAGAAAATATGAAATCCGTCATTTTGTAGTGGCCGCCATCTTGGATTTGCATTTTTCATAAATAACTGCATTCTACTAGTCAAGCCCTTTCTTTTGATACCCATATTAGCTATTCAATATAGAATTATTATACAAATTATTCAAAATTTCCGAAAATAAAAAAAAATACTCCGGATAATCGAGTCTAAAATTCTGGATAATCGAATCCCGGATAATCGAGTCCGACCTGTATTGATAACAAAAAAATAATTTTGGGCGGGACGAAGTTTGCCGGGTCAGCTAGTACCCTATAAAACTACTATAAATCATGAAAAAGGCAATTTTATTTATTTGTTCGATAACATTTGAATAACTGATTTGACATAGGTGTGCTGAACTAGAGCATTCAAAAAAGTGGACAAACCAACATCATTTATTTTACTATATCCATTCATTAACCAGCAGTTAACAAATTGCAACGCACACCTCAAGCATATGACGGCAAAACAGGTAAAGCATAACAGTGCCCAAAGAATTGACTATCCAAACTGTTAATGAAATTTAACGGCTCTGCCCACCCTTTCGTTGCCAATTCTTCGGGAGCCACAAGCTTTCCTTCATCTGTCGCCAAAGCAAACAACATACAACAAAAATACAACAACATCCGAGCCGTCTTGACTTAACGTCTCGCAATTATCACATTTCATTTACGGTCTCCTTCGATTCGTTAAATTTCTCCCTCTGTCCATAAAGTAATTATCATCAACAACAGCACCAGCAGCAGAAGGCGGAAAAGGTAAACAACACCAACATAGAGGCCACGGATGTTCGGATGTGAAAAACTTCCATCCACCAGAGGAAGGAAGCCGATTTTCTGTACCTTTCTCCAGCAATCACACAACCGAAAACGGAGAACACAAACAAACGCAGAAAAACTCACCACACCGGACTCTCCGAAGGCGCGCGCACACGCACCCAAACTCACCACCCCTAGAGGTAGGTAGCCCTCGAGAGAAAAATACCTGACCGGGAGAGCGAGAAACGAAGATGTCGCGCGAGAGCACACATTTGAGCACACACAGGCGCAAAGTGGCGCGAGCGCAGAAAAAATCACCATCTCACGGCGACGAATCGGGAAAAGCGAAAGCAAACACTCTCGCACACAGCACCAGCAGCAGAAGATAATGGTTGTCGCTCTCGTTCATTCTCACCCACGGGGATATAGCGAGCCGCCGGACACGGTGCTGTGTATCTTCGGCCGTGCGCTCACGTGTGCGTGTGTGTGCGTGAAGAAGGCTTCCCAGCAGCAGCAGCAGCGAGGCGCATGAGAAACTTCTTTCTCAATTTCTCATAGTTCATATCTGCTAAGACTGCCGAGGAAGAAACATCTCTTCTCCGAGTCGTCCGACCGCAAAGGCAACCACCCCGCGCATTTGAAGAAATTAACGCAGTGCAGAGAATTAAGTTAAGTCAGAACCACCTCAAAACGAAGAACACCGCCGCGGACGCAGGACGAGAGAAGCAGCAGAAGTGTGTAGAGTGTGTACGCGCGCGCTCGCTTAGGCTAATTGCGTCAGATTTTAATTGGAGTGTTTTGTTGTTTTGTAAAATCTGTTTGGCCGAACTGAGTTTAAAGTTTTGTTCCATAGTTTATGTGTGCACATGGATTGACGGGATTATTATTATCGATTGGGAAGTTTGTGCAAATACACAGCAGGAGAAAAAGAAACATCGAAGCAATCGAGCATTCCGAGAATAGTGACTGTCAAGCGGAAAATTCTAGTGCATCAAATCGAAACCAAAACATGTGCGCGCAAATTGATTGATTTGATTATGGTGTGCCTACGCAAGCCCATCATGGCAAGTTGCGAGTGAGATGAAATGACAGCGAGGATTAAGTGTAAAGACGGAATACGTGTTTGTTTGAAAATTGGGAAATTTACAGTTCATGCCAAAACAGAAAAAAGGTGTGCAATTGGTGGGTCAAAATCGTTTGGCAATTTGTGGCTGGCTGCAGCAGCAGGACCGGACAATATTAGTTGTACCCCGTGAATACCCATTGGAGGAAGAAACCGCCATATACGACGGAGCACTTTGTTCACAACGCTAGAGATTTTGTTCAAGGTGAGTTGCATTTTTATTCGTTGGGTGCACATATGGGGGCCCGAATGACAGACAGTCGATGAAAAAGGCGCTTAGTAGGCTTGGAAGAGAAACCTCTGTGTCAGGGTCACAAAAAAAAGTCATCATGGGCGTGCTTTTGGAAGGTTTCATTTCTAAATTTGGGACGCGTATTCGCCTCACGATTGATTCGATTTCGAAGAAGCCATCCATCCATCCATCGCGCAAGCTCTTATCTCGCTCCTCGAATGACACAAGATAAAAAGTCCGCTTCGATCTGTTGTTATCAATCGAAGAATGTGTCAGCCCCTCATCACAGATCCCTGTGTGTGTGCGTTTGAGCGGCAGGTGATGACGGTGATGAGGTAAGATCTGTCAACCGATTTCATTTACTCCTTCCTTGGAACGAGGTTTCGAAACCGACCGCCCTCTGATCGATCTGGCTGGCTGGCGGGGATTTTCGACGTCCATTTGTGCGAGAGCTGTCCGCGAGATAAGCGAGCAAACCCCCCTCCGACCGATTCCCAACCGATGGTGTTTGCTTTAGATAAATATATACATATATATATATGGTGTGGACTTTTGCGGTGTAAGAGATCCCATCCAAACGTGGCGAGAAATCGGTTCTCGGTATCGCGCGTCCGCGCGCTTATCAGCTCAACCACTAAGTCCCCTCGCTGCTGCTAATCATCATCAACATCATCACAATCACATGCGATCGATTTCCCAAGCTTCTTCGAGAGAAGGGTGGGAGGGAGGAGGGGTAAACTTGCGGTGACAGCCTTTGTGACAAATCTCTTATCGCGGCTAGGCTATCTTAAAATTAACCGCGCTTCAATGGCGATGGATGTGTTGTGTGAGCAACAGCGCGAAGTCACATTTTTATTTGTGGATGATTTGCCGCTCACGTCTCCAGAAGGCAGCTATTGTCTTACTGTTGGTGGAAAGATAACTGTGCGCGGACTTCAACACGGGAGAGAAGTTGATTGATTACGGATTTGGTTGATTTACCGATCAATGGACGTGACAGGTGCCTAGCGAGAGTTCTTCTCTTCTCCGTTCTCCGTGCGTCTGGGAGTAAGGGTCGAAGGTCCACCGGAGCGCACTCCAATTACCGGCCCGACTAGGGGCAGGGAAACCCAGCTTTGTGCAGGAAGTCATTGGGGTATCGTTGCTCATCGTTATTGTCCGCCGAAAAACAAATCCTAGGGAAATCTTCATCGCCTTACTTACAGCTCACATCTCGAAACCAGAATCATACAATTAGCTCTATACCGGTAGGATCTTGATGAAATGAAAAAGTTCAGGGATTGACCTGAACGGTATTTCAAAGTAAACATAAACGTTAGTTTATCGCCCCATGCCACTGACATATTTTTAAACTTTGGTGACCTAGAATTTTTCACGAGAACCTGCCGTAATTCAAAAACTACGCTACTTAGCGAGCCGGATATCCTGACCACTAGACAATATGGGAAACGTGCTCCAGTGGTCGTGATTTGAACACGGCAGAGCACTAGATTGATTACAGATTTGGTTGATTCGCCGATCAAAGGGCGTGACAGGTGCGTACGTGTGTGCGCGCGTCTGGGGGTAAAGATCGAAGGTCCACCAGAGCACAGAGAGCACCAATATAAAACCGAAGCAATGCGTGAGGTAGCAATATTTTAAATAATTCCACTCCAATTAGCGGCCGGACCAGGGGCAGGGAAAACCGGCTTTCTGCAGGAAGGGCACTGTCCGAGACTACGTACGAACAGGGCAGCTAAATAAATGGCTTTCGTACATACATTGTGGAAACGGGAATGCAAGGAGCAAAGGGAGAGAGAGGTACCCATTTTGAATTTAATCTCCCGCCGTCAGCGAACCATATCACCATGATGTGGATGCGACGGCGACGATGACGATGATCAACAACGATGCCCCAATGACTGCGGCGGGGCTCCTCCTGTGTGTGCGCGCGAGCGCTGCTGCTGTGCTCTTATCGAAAGTCCACAAAGGCAGGCGCACACAGAACCTACGGAGGAGGGAACACCAAGAAACAGGCAAAAAAACCCAGTCAAGCGAAGTCGAAGAGCAGAGCTCTGTGAGAGCTTTGTGTTCACAGTGGTGCAATTCTTCCCAACTTCTTTCCGGTCTACCAAGCTTACGAACCCCAAGATGATGATGATCACATACAGGGCGTCATGTAGTCAAAAATTGTGCTGCGCTCTTTGTCCGTGCCCGAGATAAAAAAAAAAGCACATCGCGCTCTTCAACTCCGTACTATGGCCGGGAGGGCGGCTGAGACGACGAGACACACGAGAGGAGAAGAAAATAAATTTCCTTCATTTATTATTTTTCTTTCGCTTCACGCATCAGAGAGGATCAGCACATTCTTTCTTGCGCGCCCGTTCGCTTCCCCAAACGAATGACTTCCTTTGTGTCGTTGTAGTTCTCTGAGGAGGGTCTTTGTCCCTCGGGTCTCCCGAAAATCTTCACATCTTTATGTGGTTGTGGGTCCTTCACCATTTTTTTTTCCTCTTGTCCCGCCGACCAGAGCCAACAACGACGAAATCGTGACTCTGCAGATCATAAATCTAGTCGATTCGCGTCGTGTCTCTTTCATTTTACCCCCAAATGTAAAAGACGACACTGAACCACCGGCACGTAATGGCCGTTCGCCTGAGAAATCAAGCCCAAGAAATCTTCATCCTTTCCACATCCACAAGATCCACCCCACCATCGCCATCGTCATCATCATCCGTCTTCATTCGTGTGCACCCAAAAGCAACAGTGGCTGAGGAGAAGAAGCCCATTTCAAAAAGTCGAGAAACCAGATTGAATTATGCTTTTATTTATTTTCATCTCCTCCCGCGCTGCTCGCCGCTTGGCCTGCCCACAGAGGGACGAATCCCCAGCGCGCAAACGTGATTTTATTTTGAATTTTATTCCATCCTCTTTTCTTGCCTCCTCGCCGCCGGCCCACACACTCGAGAGCAAATCACGATCGATCGCAATAAAGAGCGGCTCCAGCCATCTTGTTTCCTCCCGCACGATCCCCCCTTCCCCTGATGGCGGTCGATCGTCGTCGCTGCCGCCACCACAACCGGGGGCCAATCGATCACGAGGCTCTCGTTGCGCGTACAGTAGAATCTTTCCCCGTCTTCATTGGTCGTGATCCAAGCTGCCTGCGTTCGTGATCATGACAGATTATAACGTGTCTTCCTTCCCCACACCATCTCCCTCACACGATCAACAGACCTTGCGCGAGCGTATCGCATGGCAGCGGCAGCAGCAGCCTTCTTCGATTGGGTGTTTATTATCGCTGTCAAAATGCGCGCCACGCTCTTCTCGTGATCGTTCGGTAGACGGTATTTATTGGGGATGATTGACTTAGCTCAGGCTCATAAAAATCGATCCGATCGAGGTGATTTATCGTTATTGCCCCCCGAAAAACAAATCTTCGGAAACTACTCACTGCCTTGCCTGCCACCTCCTCGAATCCAGCAATCTGTCTCGGTAGGATCTTATCGCTTTGGATATCAACTTAGGAAGGAAGGGAATTTTATAGTTAGGTCTTAGAGAATTTACAAGGTACAACCCCAACCATGTCAGTGATTCCTAGGTTCTCTCGAGCTCTAGAGAGAAAAAAAGCGAATCTCAAATGAAGTCTCTGTCAGTAGACCGGAGAAAATTGAGCCATTTATTCGCATCCCGTGTGTGCGTGCTGATCAATTTGCTCGCACCCACGTGGGTGCCCCTAACAAACCCTAACAAAGGCAGATAAAAATGACACCTTTCGCTGAAACAATAACAACATAATCGCGAAGCGACGACTCGTAGGCAACTGTGGCTGTTCCTCATTTTTTTTTTGCTTGCTCTTCAAGCTTTGTTTTTGCTTTATTGCTTCTAGAGTAACATCAATCCCTCTCAGATGGGCGCGGGGGAGATCGTTTCTAATCAGTCACGCGGTCGCGGTCGGCGTTCGGCTCCCCTATTAGACACGATGAAAAGAGCAATTGGAGTTGCTGCTTGTTGGTGCACACCACCGCCGATTTGGGAGACGCAGCACTTTTGTGTAGCAGCCCCAGCCGCCGTGATTTAATGGCGGCGATGATGATCGGCGTGGTTTTTTTTTCTTGCTCTGTTCATTCGTATGTTATAACAATAGCAATTATCAATTTATGACATCCCAAAAGAGTGCGCGCTCGACAAAATGTGTGTTGTGCCGAGCTAAACGATGCGCGTTAAAATAAGCACATTGTCACCTCCTCTTCTCGACGACGACGTTGATAAAGTGTGTGGTGGATGGGGTGTTCAGCAGCACATCAGCACATTTTGATCTCCGGCCCTGAAAGCATACACCAGCAACAACAGCGACAAAGCACTTACCAACCCGAAATAAAATGATGGCGGCAGCTGCCAGCAGCAGAGAACACAATGCTGCCTGCCTACGTGATGGTACTTTTCGGTATTCGGCGGTGTCATTAATCAGACCAAAATTCCATTCATCATCATCATCATCCTCGTCGCCATCGCAGGTCCCGGGACAGCAGCCTTTATGTAATACGCATACATTCCCAACTCATAGATGTATATAAACCAGGACGCCATCTTTGTTACTCTTGTTGCGAAATCCCATACCCATCCATCCCATCCGCGTGTCTGTCTCTCTCCGTGGGGAGAAGGTGCGCGTGCGCATTCGGGATCCGAGTGAAATGTTTTATCTCATTATACATATCCCCCTCCCGACCGTTGCACACTCCAGATCGAGATGTGCCTCTGTCTTGAACTCTTCTGGGAATGATGGGGCTTTCCGAGCTTTCGACATCGCGTGTGCGCTCCGAAGGACGCCAACTATGATTTGGTTCCTTAGCATGGTTGCTCGCCTGCTGCTGGAATGAAAGAATAAACCTCTTGGAGTGGGGATGAGTCATATAACCTCCGCCACCACCATCCCAGAATCAAAGGTGGCTGTTTGTTCGCTAGCCTTTTCATGTTTCTTCCATTCCTGCTCACTCAGTGCGATTTGATCATGGCAGGCTTGGCATCCTCCGTAACTGATTCAGTTCGAATAAAGTTTCCAAATTAAATTTTAAGTTTCAAAACATAGTACCTATATAGCGGTGTCTATAGTCCCTAATGCCAAAAATTTCAGACAAAGCTTTTGGATTGGGATGCAAAATTGTTCAATTAGGAATAAAAATAGTAGCTTTAGGCAAATTCGAAGGTAGTTTTTACGGGTTTTTTTTATGGGATTAATTTGCAAAGATTGATGTTCGCCTGTTTGTTTGTATGTCCTGCAAAGAATCGGAAGCTACTGAATCGATCGACGTTAAAATTTCTATATAAAGGTTCTCGAATACGACAAACCATTAGATGAAGGGAGTGGGTAGGAACTTTGTTTTTTTGCCTCTCTGGCTTATGTAGATCTCAGCATCAAAGTCAAAATGTCAGCAGTCAGAAAGACGACAAATGTTACGCCATTTCTTTCACCACTTCACTCATGCTGACAAGTACGGCTATTTTGAATGTTCAGTTAATTTTTGACAACAGCTTTTCTTACACGTGTTTTGGTTCGTCTTCGATTTTTTCCTATTGCCTATCTCTAGAGAAATTCCTTCGTAGTGCTGAAGCATAATCGGCTATGGCTATGGAAATGCTTAATGGAATGGGTACACCAAGATACACCTACGTCTTTGATTTCTATTCTGGGTATAACATAATGAAAAAGAATATGAGACGTGTAACGAAAATTGAAAAGATTTTAAACGCATAATATGCAAAACAGTTATTATGCAACAGTTTATCAATGCATTCATTTGAATTCGGACAAACAATTACCATCAGTCAAGCTTGACAACACTTCCATTCATCACGAACATCGCGGGCTCATGAGCTGATTTGACGAATGGGCATGTTTCATTCACACGAATCTCTTGGTTTGCTTCAGAGAGAAACAGCAAATTAAACAAGAGTGAATTCATCGTTTCTCTCATTCTCTCAGAGAAAATGATTTTTTTTGTTCATTTCATTCAAATGAGAAGGAATACCTTCTCGTGGGAAATACCTTCAATTGACGATATTAACAAATTTCAAACAACCGAGCAAAGTTTTTTTTTGCATGACAAATGGTAATCTTTGTCATTTTCGTCCACTTCTGTTTGATAGCGTTTAAATTTTTGCCGCACTGGTTGTGATAAATGTTGTACAATATAACGTAAGAATTTGATTTAAAAACATAATATTTTGAAAAATTGTAATGGGTTGTATCTAGGACACGACCGCAATTTTCAACCTAGAATTACGGAATTATATTATTCAATCCACTTGTTTATCAGTTCGTATATTATTTTAGAATGCATCGAAATTTTTGTAATAACTTTTTAGCTATTTAATTTTTTATTACTTCAGTAGACTCGAAAGCTATCAGCACTTCTCGTTTATTCAATCAGGTTCAACTTGCATCAGACTTTCTCTTTCCCACTCAGATATCGATCACAAACTATGAACCCTTTCGCTCCTATACTCCGCTTGAGATCTGATCGAACCCCACAACAAGCAACAGTAAAGTTACCCTGCTGGAATTTGAAAGCATACTTTCATGAAATATACGTTTATCTAAATAAATGCAGTGTATATCTATATTCCAAAATTCTGGATACTCTTCCATATCCGCACTAGCACAAAAAATTCTCGTATGCTGCTCTTCTTTGTCATAGCACACCTCAATACAGAGGGCTTCCTCTCCCTGTATCGAGCTGTGTGTGTATATGTGTGTGAAATCAGCGTTTAGGCATGAATGATATCCGCTCGTTGTGTTATGCAAGCTCACTCGCATTTGTGTTTTCATTCTATTCTATTTTTTGTTTCTGCCTTCAGCCCTGAAAAGGGCCCTTGAGGAAAGAAACTCTATTCCATAATCCTCCTCCACCCGTCAAGAAAACAATCCTCTCCCGCTCGACGCTCTGCGGCAACCATGTTGCTTTGATGACCACCAAACGAGAAGGGGTGTGGCTTTCTTCTTCATTTTTGGCTTTAAGAGGGTTTAAACTTTTCTGTTCATTAGCAGAAATGAATGTATCAGTTGCTGGTTATTGACAGCTATGTTCGGAAATGAGAATGCTTTCAGTTTTCATTAGTCTAAACTGTTTAGGTATTAGTGGATTGTACTGTATAGTATATCAAACAAATCTTAGAGAATTTCCGATTCCATTGGTGTGCAAAGTATCAGAATGTGTTCGCTGTGAAAATAGTTATTAACGTTAACTTTATTTCACAAAAACGTGGCCTATTTTCTGATTAGGCACCCTTCCTGAAAGACGTAGTTCTACGTCAAAAAATTATATTTCAAAAAATAAGACATCACTAGATGTGATCACTACAGTTTGTGTTTGGGCGAATTGTTCTGATTAAGGTGCGATGGTTTGCTTAAGCAGGTCTAAAAAGGCGTTTGTTCTAGATTTCGCTATATGAACAGAAAGTTTTTCTCATACTCAGCGTAGACGTTACATCTTCTTCTTGAATGGCGTTAACGTTCCCTTGTGGAACTTTTGCCGTCTCAACGTATGCATTAACTAGCGTCATTTATTAATACTCGGTTGAGATTTCTTAAGCCAAATAACACGCCTTGAATGTATTCCGAGGGGCAAGCTCTTGAATACGCGTGACCACAGTGCAAATCCAAGGAAATTTCTTTGACGAAAACTCCCCCGGCCAGAACGGGAATCGAACCCGAACATCCGGCATGATAATGTGAGACGCTAACCACTCGGCCACGGGTGCACTATAGACGTTACATACACATTCATTTTAAAAAAAAACGACGTTTAATGTTACTTTTTCTACCAAGTTTTTGAAAGCTGGCTGCTTTTGTGCGAATGCTTCCTTCGGACAGTACAGTATTGGGAGTTTGGCCATTGTGGAGCATAACCTTTCTGACCCCCGATGGTTTGTGTGATTTCGTAGAATCAACAGAAGATTCATTCTTGCCCTCGCGAGAACAATATACAAGCAGGCCATAGATCGTTATTCGTTTTCTTATGTGCATGCCAGTACTGCACTGAGTTCTTCTAGTTTACATTATAGCTGGTGGCCTTTTTCACAGTTGACCCATACTCGATCACATCGAGCTCCACATTGGACTTGTTGTGGAGCGAACAAAATCTACTTTTTGGTTTATTCTCGATGTTGATTTTATAATAATTTATTAAACTGTTCTTTTCTGTCCTTGTTTTCGAGGGACTTTAACTCGAAGGCCATTCGTGTTTAAATTGACATAATTAGCGAATGACACCCCTATTTTCATCTCCTCATGCGATGTATTTGGACGGGTGGGGCTAACGTAGGAAATAAATGGCGTTCTTACTCACAAAGACGCCGGCCACGTCCTTACAGTGTTTACCAGGGGAGGGAAGGAATGTTAATATGATATTCGCCGGCCGAAAGCTAGAAGGGTCGCCTCTATAGCGTGGTTCCCTAGCGATTATCCAGGGACAGCTGTTAGTGGGGGGAGGGTAAGAATAAGAAACTACTGTGGTGAGTGATGTGAGGTGGCTATTACACGTGACATGTTTTCTGATTTGGTAACTTTACTGGAAGACGTTATCTTACGTCACAAAATGACGCAAGTAATACTATGCGGTGCAATTCCTCTAAAAACGCAAGAGCATCTTTGAATTCTTCCGTGTGGTATCCATACATAGAGTCACCGTTTTGTACAGGGTCTTTCAGATTAAACGCTCACGCAACAAATTTTAATAACTTCTACAGAAGTGAACCGATTTTTATTTTTAAAAAACGAAAATAAAGCGTATTTTAGGACATTCTCGATGTGGCCACCCCTTTTTTCGATAACACGTTTTAAACGGTGAACAAAATTGTTCATGCACAACTCTAACATTACGACTTCGATGCTGTTGAAAATCCGAGTTATTTCTTCTTTAAGTTCCTGCAAATTTTGTGGCTTTTTAACATAACAACGGTCCTTCACGTATCCCCCCAGGGGAAGTAATCGACGACGAGAAATGTTGAAATTCTTACCATAAGAGGACAAAGTTTCATTAAGGCTTCGGTTGCTCGAGTAATATGATTTCACTAAAAATACACGTTCTTGTAAATTGTACATCTTGACACCAAAAACCGTCCGATCAGACCGAACGAGTAGCCAGCCGAATGTGATCGTCCCGAAGTGGGGAATGCAGTGTTGCCATCGACGGAGCGAAAAAAAAATATAAGGAGCTCTTCGACTTTTTTTCGTGAGCGTTTTATCCAGAAGACCCTGTATCCAGATTGTTCAAGAGGTTCCAAACGGTTTGTGTGTGTGTGATGTTTAGCCCCTGGACCAGCGAAACAGTGCTTGTGTTGGCCGGAATGACCGGAGCGGAATCGACGTGAATGGCTGTTACAATATCAGGACCCAAAACAATTATTTCCCCTCTTGTTTGTGGTTTTATTGTGGTATTTTAAATTGTCAGGTAACTTTCAGGCTGTGTAAAGCCTGTTCTGTGGCTCTCGATTGTCAAACGTTTGTTTTCCAAGTAAAGTTACGTTTGACAGTCAGTTTTAAAGGAAGGATTGAACTATTTGGGTGCAGAGCCGCCACTATTGAACCGTTGATCTCCGTTGTTTATTCTTCGAAACGTGCTGCCCAAATCATGACGAAAGAAGGGGTTCGATGGCTTTTTGAGCACTTGACCACTTATGTGCCTGTAGAAAATTAGATTTGTGTTGGAATTGGAATTAATCTGAATCTGCAGCTGGACATTCAGGATACAGTTTTATCTCTTTTCATGGACCTTTAAAACATGGAAACGACTCGTATTTCGTAGGTATATATCTAAAATGAGGTAAAAACGACCAATACCTATACAAACCATTGCCTCGGAGCAAATATTTGCCCAAAGTCTGCTGCAGCTGCCCTCTTCTACGACATGACTCAATTAGCATACGAGAAAATCCCACGACCCGTCGTTCGTCGTGGCGGGACTCCGGTTCTCATGACCCGGCACGCATTGATAGAATTTTTGGAGATTGTCTTAACCGTCGTCGTCGTCGTCGCCAGACAACACGCTCATAAAGCAGCAGCCAGCTCCGTTTGTGTCCTGTGTTTATGGCTTAATTACCACCACTATTTGTTCGCATAATTTTCTTAGCTTAGCTCTTAGCCGGGTTAGCTACCTGCCCATGGTGGTGGCGCGTACACACACAAAGGGCAGAAGCCGTCTGCGCAATAGGTGACGTCTAACGGCTTTCTATCACTTGTTTTCTCGAGATCGTCAGGCGTCACAGGCGTTGTCCTTGTTTGTCTGGTTGTTGTGAGTGGGGGGATATCCTCCTCTGATCTATTTCTCTTTTTCTTCTAACTTCACTCAATCGACAACGTTTGAAATGCTGTAACGGGCCTTCGTGTTTCAGAAAATTTGATCAATATTATCATTCTTCCATTATCTGAAGGCTGGCTCCCGTTCCCTGGTTCCCTCGTTGGGGAGGGGGCGGTTCGCTCTAATCGTCTTTGATCTAGCCTAACTGTGGGTCCCCCTCTGAGCCTCTGCGTTGGCATAAGGCTTCCTTCTGTTGTTTATTCTTTCTTTTTCGGGCATTTCAATTTGGTTGATTACCGCTGACGTGGACTTGCTGCGTTGCCGCCAGCAGGCTTGAATTTACATAAAAAGACGGACCAAAAACTCTGCCGATGGCGATGCTTAGATAACTTCCGAGCCGCACAAGCCGGAAACGTAGATTGGGTATTGGTGGGGGAGAGAAAAATCCTTCCACCTTCCGAGTGCCCCTCGCGTCTGTTATATATAGTGCTTGTCGTTTTTGACGTAGGACTACGTCTTTCATTTCTATACCGGGGTGTAAAATCAAAGTTTCGAAAACGAAAGCGTTACGCCGGAGACCGAGATTTTGAGCGTCAATAGCTCTTAAACAACTGACCGAAATGGTATGATAAACACTTCATTCGAAAGATAAAATGTCTACGCGGTATATACTTGTTACTTTTTCATCCAAAAACTTGTTTCAATTGCCTTAAAATTGCTTTCAAAACAGGCTATTGAAATCACCAATCGGTATATAAGCGAGCGCCGCTCGGAAATCCACTCAGTTATAATTGAACAGCGATTGGAGCATGTTGTCGCTGTTCTGGTGAAGTTGACTTCGTTCATCATGAAAGTGCTGGTGCGCTTATGACCTGACCTGACCTGACCTGACCTGACCTGACCTGACCTGACCTGACCTGACCTGACCTGACCTGACCTGACCTGACCTGACCTGACCTGACCTTAAGTTTTCTAACCATATAACACTGCGACCAAATACATTTACTTTTGTGATTTTTAAATCAAGTGCAATGAACAGGTGGTTATCGAGTTAGCATTAACCACTGGTGGGCTTCGGGTATCGAAGAGAATCTGGAAGGACGTTATCGTTGTTGAAAAATAATCTGCCAGTTCCCCTGGGAATTGAAAAAAAAACATTCAAGCGAATGAGTTTATTTTGATGTTTTCTATCCATATAACACTGCGACCAAATACATTTGGTTTTGTGATTTTTCAATCAAGTGCGATCAACGTAAGACCACGTCTTTCGGGATGTTTACCCAACAATGTCTCAAAAGAGAAATGGGTGTTCTGAGAAAGAATGAGCGAACGCAAAAATAATGTAGACTAATTTGATGCAACAGATATTTTGTCTATTGGAAATGTAATACAAATCATATCACAATACAAGCAATGTATTATGCATTATACAACTTTCGTGTGATTGCTTTTTTTTGCTAAATATTGTGCCTTCAACGTAACGCTCTCGTTTTCGAAGTCCCCCAAATATTCATTTATTCATTCATTCAGAATTGATTCAGATGCAACTAAAAACAAATGATCACTGAATCAACGATAGTCCTACGTCACCCTTGCGGTTATACCACAGATATAACATACTTCCTGTTTTTTTTTTGTGACTGTCGGTGGCATTTCGCCCTGCTTTTGGGTTTGAAAATGGATCGCCTCCTCCCCGGTTTCATTTAACAAATGCGCTGTCATCGTCACCACAGCAGCAGGGAATGTAAATAAGGAAAGTCGTTTATCTCGGTCCGATACCGCAACGCAGCTGCAGAAGAAATCTCCATTTTGTTTTCACCCTCGTCCTCTCACTCGCACCCACAGCTCAGCAGCAGCAGCAGCAGCAGTGACAGTAGGCTTCGCTTCCATTGGCCCGGGCACTCTGTGCAAGCTGTGAATCCATATAATACACTCATACAAACACGCTGCTCCGAGAAGGTCTTCCATATAGTCATAAATAAGAAGCACTCTCGTTAGAATCTCGCTCCCTAATCCCATCCGCCTCAATCTCCACTCGTGTTGCCGCCTTCGCTTCCCTCTTTCCACACCACCAACCGTAGTCATCACGTTTTTCCAATAAAAAGCAGGCTCTCCTTGCTGCTTTGCGTGTGTGTGGAGCGGCGGGGCAATGGCGACGGCGACGCTGACTACGATTTAGTTTTGTTCTTCCTCCCTTCCTATTGCTGCTGCTACTTCACTCGGTGGGTGGGGGGGGGGAGCTGTAATGAACAGATTTCACATGTGTCACGTCGTCAACCAGCAGCAACCACCGGCCAAGGATTGCTGTGTGTTGAGGAGCAGCACATATTTTTGTGCTCAGCGCTTTTACGACCTGAACTTTTCATCTTCCTACAAGGGTCTCCCTCTGCCATAATTTATGCGCCCTCCCCCCACGGTTGAATTTTCTCTTCTCGGAAAAACTTCCACCGTCATTGGAAGAAAATCCACTTGCGCGGCAAAGATTTGACGTCGTGGTCTGGCGGACTCACCACCCAAAAGAAACGATTCTTTTTTTAGGGAAATAAATCACCTGTCCCCACCCCTCGTGGTCGGAATTTTCCTGAACTCGCACTGCAGAAATCGCACAAAAGGTGAACGGCGGAAACCCTACACACAAAACACAATCCTCGTCGGTCGCGAACGTTCTGAGAATTTTCTGCGAGCTCTGCCCGGTTTCCTCCGCCCCGTCCTGTCCCGTCGTCGTTGTTGTTTATCAACGTACTATTTTCCCCGAGAATGTCCTTCGGTGGCAATAGCCCTAGCAGCAGCCTGAGTGAATCATAAAATCAATAAGCAGCAGCAGAACCGGAGTAGTGAGACGACCTGTCAGAGAACTCCGGTGTCAGCTGAAGAAAATTTTATAAAACATCACACAGCCTACTCCAACCCCACCCCACCGATGGGGGGAGGGGGGTGCGGATGAAAAGAGGAACACAAACTTTTCCACTCAACAAATTTATGTGTATGCGGCAGACGAAGCGGGCGGGCGGACGACGGCAGAGCTTTACGAATTTTTCATCTGGTACTGGTACTTTTCGCCATCCAGGTGCGTCATTGTACCAAACGCCCACCCACCCCTCTTGCGCAGAAAAGAAAGCCCACGCCAGGGGTTCTGAACACTCCCCAGTAGCGCTGCACAGAGCGTTGTGAGCGGTGGAAGCCTTGGGGCTGGAGGAAGCCCCAAAACAAAGGCAAAATACGAATGGGCCAAAGGGAGGTGCGGAGGAAACTGAGAGGTTTGCTTGCTTGCTTTCCGAGAAATATTTATAATTCTGCGAAGGTTGTCACTACTGACTGTGCTGCGACTGGTGAAAGGACGCGCGAGGCGCTGATGGCGATGGGGTACCATAGATGAAGATGTGACCAGGTGGTGGTGAGGGTGTATGGCTAAAAGTTCTTTATTGTCATGGAAACGTGGAAAGTGTTTTTTCACGTTTTTTTTTTGTCGAATTCAGGTGAGAGCCTGAATGAACAAGCCAGCTGCTCAAGTGGCCCTAAGATGAAACAGCTATGAGACTATCTTAGCAAAGTAGTGTAGCATAAAGTAAATATAAATTCATCATTTTCCAATAAATGGCGTTGGTAATCTGTTAAATTTGACGCTTTCAAAGCTGCAAAAAATCATAGAGAAGTATGACAAAATAATAAGACCCATCCTTCCATTATTGATTATATAACAGTTCAGGGCGACGGTCACAGCAAACGACTTTCTAGTCATTGTTCCATTCAAATCAGTAAAGACGTTTAGAGACAAGTAAGGCTTGTCCGTTAGTTCCAGGACATTGCATAGACGTCTTGTTGAGGAGTAGCCCAGTTGAGTAGAAGCCCCGGAAAAGTTCAGATGCTACAGATGCATTACATCGAAGTATATCTTCAAGCACGATTAAAATTTGCGAAAGAACATCTCGACTGGTTTGGGTCCGAAAAGCTCACTATAAATAAAGGCGCTAAAAAAATCGTGTCCAAAAGCGCGGTGTAAATAAACGGAGAGAATGCTTACAGAAATAGAGAGAGAAAGTTAACAATGAGCAGCTGCGATGACATGTCAGCTTGCTTTGTGTTGCATGCAGCGTTGCCAATGTTCCAGTTTAAACTGGATTCTTCCAGTTTTTTTCACTCGATCCAGTCAATCTGTTAAACCCTACAATCTCCCAGTTTTTTCAAATATCATCCAGTTTTATCCACACAGTTTTATATATTAGTTTATATTTTTATATGTGTGCTTCACTTTTACCAATTTTATGTAAAATAAATTCAAAATGTATAAACAATATCCCTCACTCACCCTTCCTATCCCTGGCCCAATTTAGTGTTTTTTTACATTAATCATCCGTTCGATCCAATTTGCGTTTACCTTGGATTGATCTTTCTTTTATTTTACACTCAACTCAGTGTTATTTTATTCTTGCTTACACTTATGAATTTCTAGGTCCTCCTAGTTGAGACTAATTGAACTACCATTTCAACTAGCAATGTTCATAGTCTTACGTAAATAGGTTTATAGAGCCCGTGTGCTACGCTGGCTTTGAGTTTATATAATCATTTAATGTTATAAGGTCCTCCAAACCATTTTAAATTTCAGAAGACCTTAGTGTCAATGAGTTCAATTGACTTTGATTGATATGAACATAAAACCCAAGTAATCTGGTTCCCGTTTATATGAATGGGATATTAGTTTTTAATGGTCTCTCTAAAGATTTTTAGTTCTAAATAGCATTAATATTACGCATGATCTGAACTCTCCTATTTGATGCATATTTCGAAAAAAATGCAAGCTTTGCATAAAATACATAAGCACTATAGTGTTTATTTAGCAAGTATGTATACTATGGATATTTGTCCAAAAGTATATTCTCGAGCAGGAGGAAATACTTAAGGATACCTCATTTTGATCTTGATACCCAAATTTAGTTTGGACAAGTCTGATATAAAAGTAAAGTATTTAAGAATTATATCAAAATTGGAGGGAAATAGCTTTTCAATACCAATATTTAATAATTTAAATACCACAGTAACACTTGAGCAGTGTTGCTTTGGTATTGAATGCGCTCTTTTTAGTATTGAAATAATATTATGGCACCCGATGAAAAAATATTCCAGAATTTTGATACATAGATCACTGCAAAAATTAGTGCACGGAGACGTCTATTTGGTAGTTTTGTTTGGGTTCCCATTCGTTGTAATTTTTAATGTCCGTATTTAAATGTTAACAAATGGGAGCTGAAATAAACCACGCAAGAACGTCGGACCGAATATTGATTTTTCTTATCCTACGTTCTTCGTGAGTGAGAAAATATGAGAAACAAATATGGTCAAACAGAACACTACAGAAATCAAACTTCGCGTTAGTAGAAAAAGAACAGGATTGGAGTTAAATTCCGTGTCACTATGCACCAAAAATACGAGATTTTTCAAGTTTTACCCAAATGAAACCGTATTTTCTAGAAAGAAACATCCTCAAATATTGTTTTACAGTAATGTTCGAGTCGTGGAAAACATCATTTTTATCTCCTCGACTTATGTGATTAATTAATTGTTCATTTCACCATTTTATGAACTGCATATGAATCCGACACGAAGCTTCAAACGAGATTTTATTTCTCAATCATTTGAATGGGTAAAAAATCATTTTAAAGTAAATCTTTTTGAAATAAAACAGTTTTACAGGATCCAGTTTTCTTCCAGTTTTTTAAAGAGCGATATTTCAGTTTTTTTTTAAATTATTATTGGCAACCCTGGTTGCATGTCTCTTCCATAAAGAGTAGGAGAAAAATTAGTATTAATTCCCCCAGCAAAATGAGCAAGTATTCATAAGTATTCATAAGTTGCTGTTGATAATCAATGTTTTTGTTAAATTTAAAGTCCCTTTTAAACATAATTTTTTCTTGATAAGAGGAATATCGTTTCTAGCTTCATCCCCCACAGGAAACATATTCTACAGAAATATACACATGATGCATATATTCTCATTGAATAATAAATTTAGGATGTATGAAAGTTTCTCACCGCTGCCATTGAACAATGTCTGTTCTGCTACATGAAAGTTATTCCAAGGAGTACAGGGAAACTTCGATATAACGTACCCTCGTTATAACGTACCCTCTATATAACGTCACTCGATATAACGTACACATTTCCAAAGTGTAAAGGAAATTTTTTTTTTCTGACAGAACAATGAATTACCTGTATTGTGATGCTAAAACAAGTTTTGTACCTTCAATCCATCCCGAAATACTAAATGAATAATGCTTTAATCAACAGTTCGAAGGGATACACCATGAGAAAAGCTGGCTTCGTCTTCTGATTGAAGTTATTCATTAACTTTATTAAAACAGCAACACAATAATGTATTATAGACTACGTTTGTGAGTACTTTATTATGCTTCGATATAACGAACAATTCGATACAACGTACAATTTTGAAAGTGAAATGTACGTTATATCGAAGTTTACCTGTATGCAATACCATAAGTATGCAATCACCATGGATCAAAACAAGGTTAAGTCGCCTTAATTGATAAATAAGTAATGATTGGGTCTATCTATATTATTATTATTATATATATATAAAAATGGAGTGATGTCTGTCTGTCTGTCTGATTCTTATAGACTCGGAAACTACTGAACCGATCGACATGAAAATTGGTATGTAGGGGTTTTTGGGGCCGGGGAAGGTTTTCGTGATATTTTGAGACCCCTCCCCCCTCTCTAAGGGGGGGGCTGCCATACAAATGAAACACAAATTTCTGCATTACTCGGAAATTAACCAAGCAAACGAAACCAAAGTTGGCATGTGAAAGTTTTAGGGTGCAATAAATGTTTCTATAATGGTTAGACAGTCCTTCCCCCACTCAAAGGGGGGGCTGCCATACAAATGAAACACAAATTTCTGCATTACTCGAGAATTAATCAAGCAAATGAAAAGAAGTTTGGCATGTGGAGGTTTTAGGATGCAATAAATGTTTCTATGGTGTTAAGATACTCCTTCCCCCTCTCTTAGAGGGGGCTGCCGTACAAATGAAACACAAATTTTTGCATTACCCGAGAATTAATCAAGCAAATTAAACCAAATTAGGCATATGGAAACTTTAGGGTGCAATGAATGTTTCTATGGTGGTTAGATACCCCTCCCCCCTCTCTTAGGGGTGGCTGCCATACAAATAAAACACAAATTTCTGCATTACTCGAGAATTAATCAAGTAAATGGGCGGGACGAAGTTTGCCGGGTTAGCTAGTTTCATATAAATTCGTGTATTGTCACAGGCTTAGTTACATAGGTTTTAAGGAGCCAAACTCTTAACTATATTTTTCAGTAGTGAGTACCAACATAATGCCACAAAAAAATCTAGAATCTAATATACGTAACCGGCGTAAATTCAAAAGTCGCGATACTATTTGAACCTAGGATTGGGCGATCTTGGATCGATCTTCAGAAGATCGATCTTTTCGTTTCCGATTTCCGATTTTTTGGATTGATTCTTTATACCCCAAAAAATCGTGAAAAACGATCTTTTCGATCTGTTCGATCTTTTGGATCTTTTTGATCGTAGGAAAATTTTTGTAAATGGGTTTTTCAGTGAACATTGAATTTGATCTCACCAAAAATACCCAAATGTAACAAGCACTAGACGTATGGCGCAGTTGCTGTCAAGATGAATACCAGTTGTTAAATTTCTAATAATAATTTTCAATTAATTTATTTAAATAAATATTTCCGTGACGGCACAAGACGTAATGCCCTGGAAAATACAATTTTTTTAAGCTTCCAAGCTTTTTTGTGATCCTCATGCTGAGAATCAAAATAAAATGCATTTGATATTTGAATAGAAATGTGGAATGTTTATTCTATGTTTGAATAAAAGACAACAATTATATATAACAAGTAAATAAATTGGAAAAAAGGCATTCGATTTTAAAAAGAACGATTCAGCAAAGATCGATCCCTATCCTATCCTAATCTGCTAATCCTATTTTGAGCAGACCTCGTATATCGCGAAATGGTGAACTTTATGCAATCCAAACAATGACCATGCCGGATTTTACTCAGAATGCTTGAGTAGATTTGTAGTCATGAATCGAGTAATCAAACTATTATCGGACATCCCTAGCCACACCGTAATTTACTCTTTCATTTTCAGACCGATTAATTGGCGCAAATTATTCATTGCATTTGTTTTGAAGACCTATATTAATGATTAGACGTAAT
Organism: Toxorhynchites rutilus septentrionalis; assembly: GCF_029784135.1. NCBI lineage: Eukaryota > Metazoa > Arthropoda > Insecta > Diptera > Culicidae > Toxorhynchites > Toxorhynchites rutilus. The sequence goes on along the minus strand of NC_073744.1, from coordinate 177,336,445 downwards.
TTTGATGATCATGGGCAATGGATGCGCTGAATCCGAAAATGTCAATGTCAAGAATCATTTTGCCATATGACATCACTGGCATTTTAGGTTTGGCATTGTACTGCCCATGTTTGTATAGGAGACGTAAGCGGCAATTTTTTTCGGCGTTTTGCATTCTACGCAATGTAGTACGTTTGCTCAACATGCAAACAAACATTTTTTGTTTGAAAACATTTGAGCAATTTTGAAAAAAACCTTTCCGAAAAATCACTGTCCGCATAACAGACGTAGTTCCATACAGCTTTCATACATCGTTCGAAAATCAACAATTGTCAGTATTATGTGCTATAAGCTAAATCTACATTTGAATCACATTCTTTGTAGAGTCCAAACATGCCTGTCACGATAGTGTATTATTACTTACTGTTTACTAATAGATGAATATGAGAATCCATTGAAACGCTGCTCTAATAATTAATATTTTCTGTACACTGCACTGCGATGAATAAAGAGAAGCAATTGTGAGTTTAATGTTATAATTACCTAAATTTCTGCATTTGAATCTTCAGGTAGATAATGAAACAATCATGTCAGTAGTAAAATTAAAATTATATTGGTTCTTAGCATTATAACTCCTCGGATTCGAAATCGAATTATTCCACATACTCAGCATTTACTCATACCGTTGGTGTAAGTCACTCCACCATCTTTATGCGATTCATCTTGATATCGGTAAATTAGTTGCCAAAATTACCAACATTGGAGGTTGCCTTTACAAATTCAATGATTTGAAAAAACACGAACCTGCTGTTCTTATCATATCTCAGAGTATTTAGGGAAAAAAAGTACTATCATATACTCGCAACAAATCCAGAGCGCCTTTCTCAGCAATTTCCATAAATTTCTTCCAAACCTTCTTGATTTTATCCGATAACAACTGAAACTACAGTCGGAGACCTTTTGACTATTATCGAAAATGTAAATACTAACGCTACAGACAGAACAACCTGGTGATTACGTCTAGCTATGCGAACAAATGTTCATTGGAACGATTGATTGTCCACATAAATAGACGTAAGCGTTTTCCAAATGGTAAAAATATGTTTTATCCGCAAAATCTACCTCTCTTACCGATAATATCCTTCAACTGGACAGATTATTTCATCGGAAATTTGCATGGTTACGCTTGTAGGCAAAAAAACAACAAAATTGCGTTTTCCCAACACTAATTCTGTTGATGATTACGACTCATATGCAAACATGGGCAGTATACCTCTGATGTAAATTAATAAATAGTAATTTAAGAAATTGAGAAACACGTACTTAATTTGGGAAAAATTTAGCATTTCGTGAAAAATTCTGAAGTCCAAGATTTTTTTCTGATGTTGTTTTCCTTTTTTGCAAATTGGAATTTTACGGAAATAATCACCAAACTTTAAGTAACAGACTTGTGTTATTAGATGTGTAGTAAACGTTTGAATAATAGTCGTTTTTTTTTCTCAATCACCAAAAAAATGATTGATCAATCGTGCGATTACCGGACACCACTAGTCAGCCACAGGCCACGTTAGGTGTTCAGCTCACGTTTTACGATCGGAAAAAAGACGGAGGCCTCTTGATACACATATCGAACGGCGGCCTCGCAATTTCGAGACACACAGGTGAAACTGCTGCTTCCTCCTCTCGTGAGCGCCCCCACCCCGCGGTGCGCTCACTAGCTTCTGCCCTCCACACATTATATAATCATTCAACCGTAAAAAAAACTATTTCATATAAAGGTAGCACCCCACTCACACCCACACCCACATAAACATCCTTTATTCGGAGAGCTAGAGCTGCTGCTGGTGGAGAGATACAATTTCGAGAAAAAGAACAAAGCCTCGGTCTCGCAACCCCTCTGCCGCTGCTGCTGACGCGAACTGACGCTTTTGCTCTTTCCGGTTCCGATGATGACGCGATGGCGTGGGGATGGGGGTGCTTTAAGAACAACCCAATCCAGCCAGCCAGCCGCCCTGTCTTTTTCTTTTCAGTTTTTTTATATTTTTTTTTCTCCACTCGCGTTTGGTTGTTTGTTTTGAAGGGTGACACATACGACGACCCCTCCGACGAAGCTGTACATGTGCCATTTCCCGGGGAATCGATGGAATGGAAACACCGGAAAAAAAAATCACCCCCGGAGGAAACAGATACGCGAGAAATCATTCTGCCCGCCGTCGCTGAATTTCATTTTTCCCGAGGCCAACGAAATCATTCGGAAATAACCTCATTGTGCAGAGCGCGCAGCAAGCAAACCATCCATGTGTATTATTCTGCTCTGTGTGTGTGTGTGTGTTGTGTGTTATCATCACAACGATGATTTTATATTCTATTTTCGAAAAGGGGAGGACAGCTCTCTGAAACGGAAAAAAATCTGCTTTCGCGTGATTTGCGCTGCCTCCCACGTCACCACGACCCGACCCACCTCCCAACGGCTTTTGAAATCCTATTATCGAACACATCCGAGGGACTGACGGCAAACGAATATGGGGAGAGAGTGAAAAGAACACACACGGCGCCCCCGCGTCCGTGTCGTGATATCATGATACGTCGATATATCTTCCCATTTGTCAGCAGCGTACAAAACACAATTTTTGGTTCGGTGGAGCTTAGAGAAGTAGAACTCACACACCCGAGAGAGGGAAGGAAGCCCCAAGCGAGATCAAGTCGGTCCCTAAAGAGGGGACGATGAGGAGGAGTGGGTGGTAGTGGCTGGCGACTACTCCTAATCAAATTATATGATTAGGGAGACCAGAGCAGGCAGCCACCACACCGTTCTTTGTGCGGAGATGTGTCTTTTCCCGCTGCGGATGAGGGCGTTGTAGCGCTTCTGTATCGATTTTTCCTCCTGCGCAGAAGTCCGCATTCCGCAGCAGAGTGTGTGTGTGACGCGGCGACGATGTCTTCTCATGTGTTCTCCTCGTGTGCTTCTTCTTCTTCTTCTTCTTCTTCTCTTACCAATCAGCAGCCAGCCAGCAGCTGAAAGATAGAGATAGAGACAGAAAAAGGCAAATGGAGGCCATACAAGTTTTTTGGTTCACCCCTCCCTCTCCAGACAGGACAATACACTTCAACAGAATAGGATTAGAGAAGATATAGCCGAGATGGGTCGACTTCCGGCTTCACAGGGAATGTGAAGTTATAATCCTTGATTCACCTCAATGTAACTATATTTCACGAAAATTGCCGGGAATCCGAGGATTCCTTTGGTCAACCTAAGAAGGCTGCCGAGAAAGCTCCTTTTTTATATCTTGAAGACGGATGTATTTAAAAATACATTTCGTAACTCTCTTGCAAAAAAAAATTCAACTCGCAGCGGTGGAAGATCTCCTTCAAAATAATAAAATATCTTTTGGACCGAGAGTCGAACGTGTTAGATCGTTTTCTCAGAAGAAAAACAGAAAAAGTAGTCGGAAAAGGCCAAATCTGGCTCGTAAGCCACATGTGAAACAATTTCCCAACCATGTTGATGGTTCCCCTAGACTCACCAGTGATCTATGACACCTAGGATTCTCGAAATAAATCCACTTCTCATCGCCAGTCAGATGACCCGACGGAGAAATGACCTCCCTTTTTGTGCCTGGCGAGCAACATTTCACATGTGATATCTCCTGCGGCTTTCCTGCTCTCTTTCATTCAGCTCATGTGGGCCCAATTTTCTGATCTTCGGGATCCTTCCCATGGCCCTCAAACGTATGTAGATGGCTTCCCGAGTCAGATTCAATTAATCCGCGAGTTGTTGTTACGTTTGAGTGTCATCATCGTCCAAAAGGTGCGCGTACAGTTCACTGTCCTCGAACTTTTCCAGAGGTAACCATACGCATTAACTCATAGCCCTATTACGGCACTAATTCACCATCGCTAGTGGCAAATAGCAGTTGGTAATGCCAGATATCAACATTTAAATGCATATGAAATGATAACACATATTTATCAGACCTGATCCGCGTTTTTAAGGGGGAACCTAATCTAATCGTTTTCGGGAGACTTATAACTTCAAAAATGTTGTGCCGGACGGATTTTTCGTTGAAAAGTTACAGCAAAAACTATGGGGTCACCTCAAGGGAAGTAGCATTGCTGTACGAATCTTCAAACGCGTTTTTTTCTCGAAACCATGTTTTTTTTCAGCTGATGGTATGTTTGTTTCAGAATAGCGATTTTTGTTGAAAAAACAACTAACTTTTGTTCAAATGGCCGCCACTTAGGCAATTATCCAAATTTGCAACGCAGTGGTGCCACAAGTACAGATTTATCTGGTAAGGCGCGGATTTTTACGATTTTTGACGTAGGACTACGTCTTTCATTTCTCTACCGGGGTGTAAGTTCAAAGTTTCGATAACGAGAAAGTGACGCTGGACTGCAAGGTATTGAATGTCAATACCTCTTTACAGGCTGAATGGAGTGGTATAATAATCACTTCATCCGAAGGATAAAATGTTAACGTGTTATATGATTGTCACTTATTGGTCCAAAAAATCGTTTCAATAGCTGAAAAATTGCTTTGAAAGCAAGCTATTGAAATCATAACAATCTAACTCATCGATGATGATTGGTGATCGCAATGTGTTCTCAAACACGGACGCAAAATCTAGGCGCCTGGAGAAACCGTTATAGCGAATACATGCAAGCTGTGATTTCTTTTGCTCGCTTGCATTAGTGTTTGGAGAACCATCAGTTTCTGTTCTGCTTTCGCTCTGCAACAGTCATGAAAAATTGCCACATCACGATAAAAACGAAATAAATTTTGTGCAAGGTTATATAGACTTTATTTCGTTGTCACTGTGAAATGGCGCCCTTAGTTTCTATTCTGCGCATGGAGTGATTATGAAAAATCTCGTGTTATTCTCACGAAAACAAAAATGAATCGTGTATCAAACATTTTCAGTTGCTTTTACAAGCCCACTCAAATTCCATCGGTTCGTTTCGGGACCACCAACAAGTTCGAAAGAGTTGAATTTTATGTTAATAACAATTCCATATTTATACTCATCCACTCACACACTAACAAGAAAAACTTACAGCAATCTTTCAAAATATTCAGTCATTCATTCATTAAGAATTGATTCAAATAAATTAATATCGAGCCAACGGTAGTCGTACGTCTACCTTGCGGTTACATCACAGATATAACCCACTTCTTGTTTTTTAGTACAAATTCTATGCCATACAGATTTTTGTCCCAAAGTATTGGGAGACTCTCAAGGCTGCAACAATGATCAATCCCAGAAATCTTTCTAATCCAACTAGTATCAATGTAGTATTGAAGACGTTATCTCTCTCTTCCTCTTTATTTCCCTCTCTCTTTCTTCATTTCTCTCTCTTTCACTATTTCTCTCTCTTTCACTATCTCTCTCTCTTTCACTATCTCTCTCTCTATTTCTCTCTCTTTCACTATCTCTCTCTCTCTCTATTTCTCTCTCTTTCACTATCTCTCTCTCTCTATTTCTCTTTCTTTATTTCTCAATTTCTCTCTCTATCTCTCCCTCTTTATTTCTCTCTCTCTTCCTCTTTATTTCTCTCTCTCTCTTCCTCTTTATTTCTCTCTCTCTCTTCCTCTTTATTTCTCTCTCTCTCTTCTTCTTTATTTCTCTCTCTCTCTCTTCCTCTTTATTTCTCTCTCTCTTCCTCTTTATTTCTCTCTCTCTTCCTCTTTATTTCTCTCTCTCTTCCTCTTTATTTCTCTCTCTCTTCCTCTTTATTTCTCTCTCTTCCTCTTTATTTCTCTCTCTCTTCCTCTTTATTGCTCTCTCTCTTCCTCTTTATTTCTCTCTCTCTTCCTCTTTATTGCTCTCTCTCTTCCTCTTTATTGCTCTCTCTCTTCCTCTTTATTGCTCTCTCTCTCTTCCTCTTTATTGCTCTCTCTCTTCCTCTTTATTGCTCTCTCTCTCTTCCTCTTTATTGCTCTCTCTCTTCCTCTTTATTGCTCTCCCTCTCTTCCTCTTTTTTGCTCTCTCTCTTCCTCTTTATTGCTCTCTCTCCCTCTTTATTTCTCTCTCTCCTTCTTTATTTCTCTCTCTCTCTCCTTCTTTATTTCTCTCTCTCCTTCTTTATTTCTCTCTTTCTCTATTTATTTTTCTCTTTCTCTATATGTCTTCCTCTCTGTCTCTCTGTTCCCCTTTCTTTCTATATCTCTTTCTCTCTGTGTTTCTTTGTCTCTCTCTCCCACTAAAAAAGTGCATCGATTTGGTATGAAAGAAATGAAAACACTTTTTTCTTTTTATGAGTTTTCATTACTGAACATTAAATTTTTTACATGAAATCAGTGTTTTCGAGAAAATGGTTTTGATTCCAAATGTCTTCAAATTGTATGAATCGTCGAGATATACTATCATCTCGAAATACTTTTTTTGTCCATAATCGACTCTCTGGGACAGTCGATTTTTTTCGGAATACGAAGCAAAACGTATGGACTAGGGTGCCAATAAAAAGGGTCATCTCGATTTTTCATACGGGACTTCCCGCAAAATGTTAATTTGCTTAATTTTCTCTTGTCGACGACGTCAAAATTCGAGTTTTTTTAAAAACCGAAAAGTCACCCAAGGGAGGAGGTACATGAAATCGCAGTTTTATTTTTTTTTCTGATGCCAAATCTCTAAATTTCTGTCAAAAATTTACTTTTTGGTCGTTAGTCCTTCTGAAAAGTCTAAATGATTAAATAATCGAAATCCCCCTTTTCATTGATGGAAAATTACGTGATTAATCGATTAATAAATTGTCTTGAGGCGTTCAATATTCAATTATGTGACAAAATAACAATTAGAAAAATCGAACATCACTAGTTGCTATGACACAGAGATACGGTGATGCCGCGCGATGGTGTGTAATGACAACCGTACCCAAGGGCATGATTCAGGGAAATTCACCGAGAGAATGATTTTCAGAAATCGAGGTTTTCGGCTCCCCACGAAAGAAAAACCTTATCTAATGATCTACCACCAATTGCCTCCCCCCTCCTGCGGGGTGGCCACTCTTTCGCACACCATAATCTTCTCAACGGGAATTATCATAACAGCAAAGCATTAAATTCCCCACGCTATCTCGCCGTCGTCCCCAGAGCAGAACTCAGACACAAGGATCGTTTTGTGTGGTGACCCGGACAGTCCCCATGGCAACCGATCAATAGATTTCCACGAAACTAAAAACTGAACCCCCGCGCGATTCACTTCCCCTCACTCGTTCGTTTTTCTCAGAGTGAACCAACAGCAAAAATGCACCTCTCGGACCCGGACTCGGAGGGATTCTTTCGAGGGAGCTCTCGGCACACACAGAGCGAGAGATTTATTACGCCGCCATCGTGTTGTGTAGCCTGTGCCAAGTCGTCGCCAATTCGGTCCTCAGAGTTTCGTTGCGCCCAACACATGCCTCGCTCCGTCCGTCCGTCCCGCTGGTTCCACCTGTGCCCTCTGGAGCCCTCGCGCGTAGAGCCTTTGTACCGCTGCTGCTGCTGGTACGGATAATTTTACGATTCATCAACAGAACAGCACGCGGAGGGCAGGCACACACTCCCTCGAAAAAATACACACCACCGCATTTGGGGGACGTCGTTTTCTCTTTCCGCTGTCTTCTTCCTGCATATGCTGCGGATGAGAGTACACACCGCACCGCACCGGTCGTCGAGGTCACGGCGGCGGTGCCGCGCAGGAGACAGCGGAAAGGTGCTTTTGCGTTATGTAGCCGTTGCGCGTTCATTCCTTCTCCACCTCCCACCAACCCAACCCAACCCAACACACAACCAAGTTGTTCCAAACTCTGCTCCCTTCTGCAATATACGACGACGACGAAACACACCACGCGGACACGGCGGACGGTCTCTCTGTAGGCGGATGGCAGGTGTATCTTTTTCCCAGTTCCCAGTGTTCTCTTGCTTCCTTTTTTTCTGTACGCTCCTCTCGCTAGTGCCTCTACTTTTCTGCTGCTGGCTGGTGCTGCTGCTGCTGCTGTGTGAGTCAGGAGGAAAAATGGATCCTCTCTTTCTCGTGCGCGGCTCCGTTCGTCCGTTGGCTTCGAATCGAATCCGGTGCGAGAGATGAGGTCAGTTGCAAAGATCTCGCCAGAGGGATCAAACGTGTTTCGTCCCCGTGTGGAAGGTGAAAAACCTTTGCGCTTTTCCTTTTTGCTATCTGGTATTGAACAAGTGTGTTTAGTGTGTGTCTTTTAACACATATACATGTGTGTTGGTGGTTTTTGTGCCCGCTTTGTGGATGACATTCTGCGCCTTATCTCAGCCAATGTCGAGAAGATCTAGTAGACGGGGGGCCCCCGCCGCGAAGGCAAGCCGCCCAAAGGGCGGCATCGCTGCCATAGTAACAGCAGACAAACAAAACCGTCTTCACTCGAGAAACGGCTCCTCCAGGTAAGCTCCGGAAATACTATTATAATGTTGGACAACCAAAATCAACCGAACCGAAGATAGCATCTCTTCACTCCGCCGCGCGGTGTATATCTACTTCTCTGATTAGTTGCGAGCTCTCCGGTGGAGGAATCGCGCGCAGACAGTATCAGACGCGCGATAGAACGGAAAGAAAATTTTCTCGATTGCGTGACTGCTATTAGTTTTCTATGCCACTTCAATCATTTTCCATTTGTGTATTCCACTCTGTGCCGTTGACGCCAGCCCCCCCCCCCCCACGAAGACGCGGGAGCTCCAACTCTCGATGATTACCATCTTCTTCGATGGATTGGGATGGTGAGTGTTGGTGCGACGCCGGGAAGAGGAAGATTGATCTTTTGTCTTCTCGTGCTCTGGACTTCGGTCGGCCATTGTCCAGTTCTTTGCGCGATGGCCAACCTTGAACTTCATCTGAAAACGCGCCTCTTGTGTGTATGCTCTCTTTCCCCGGGTTGCCATTAGTCCAATTCATTTTGTTTCAAGTATTACGCAATCTCGTGGTTTGATTTTAAATGGTCCACGCAGCAGCAGCAGCAGCAGCTTCCGCTCCGGGAAAGACTAATTACAATGCAACACACAAGACATCAAGATGCGCACCTCCGGACTGGATCGTAATTAACACCTCCGTCCTGCGTCCGTTGCGTGTCGTTGAAGTCACCACCATAACACACACACACACACACACACACACACGCGCGCAGGGCTTCTTGAATACTAAGTGCTGGAGGCGTTGGGATGCGTTTGGATGATCTCGCTTCTCGGAAGGAACGGTCGTAAAATGAGGAGGAAACACACGCACGCGTGATGATGATCAAACGATGATGATGTGATAGGAGCCCCCGCGATGAGTTGTCTTTCACCGGATGTGTGCGGATGGAAACGAGGGAATAGATGTTCACATTTGCATTCTACCGATCGTGTTTCAACGATGAATCTATGAAATCAGGAACTCCGCTACCTCTCTTCTATGACTGATCCTTTGGGTTATATTGGGGGACCTTGCTCGGTTAGATTCAAGGTTTATTTTTCTGAAAACTAATGCTTTATCTGACAAAAATGTTCTGAAAACATTCCACCCCATTTTGCGAACTTCTATTGAGCTCCAGCTCGGAAAAAAACGACACTTTTTTTGAGACTATCCAAGAATTGACCGATTGTTTAGTCCATCTTCAAAAGAATGGAAGCTCTGTTCAGGCACGACATGTACCAACGGTCATAACAAGTCATTCTGACGAACACACGGATTGAAGTTGTACTTCTCATTTGAGCGTTTCAAAGAAGGCTTTACAACATGCGGTCAAGCGTTGTAAGGTATGTACACAGCAAAACTTAGACTCAGAGGTTTCGCAGTAAAAACTTCAAACTTTGACTCATTTTTTGGCCAAAATGTTGTAGAGTTAGAAATGTTCGTAAAAAATAAGGAAAGAAAACTTAGGCCCTCTTCAAAAAGTCGTCATGTTTCCTCGAGATTTTCTGTTTTGATCTGTTTTGAATGGCCGACTTGAGGAAAGGAAAAGCTTTTGCATTGATTAATTCATATTAATTTCAATATCCGTTTACATTTATTTTCACGTTAATAAATCCAAGTTAATTGTGTAGTCCGAACAGAACGTTGGCTATATTTGCCAATAAAAATCTGCCGGAGCGGATATAATTTTTCTCTGTTTTGATCGAAGAGCGCTTGCGCATGTCACGTTTGAAGTTCGACCCATTGCAAGCTGAACTGAGCTGGATGAGAGCGAGAGTGCGCATATCGTATACCATAGAGAGCCTATCTCTCGCGAAGCAAAATTCTACTGCCATTTGAACACAAAGCGAGTGAAAAAAAAAAAGTAATTATTTGATCTAGAATCAGTCCAGCGATGCATTGGTCAACGCAGAGCTACCAAGATAACATCATTGGTTGGGGAGGGAAATGATTCATTGTTACGTATGGTTACGGTGTTGTTTATGGTTAGTCGTAAACCAAATAATGTTCCACTAGCTTTTTCATCCCTGTTTTTGACGCAATATGTGCAATTTGTTTCCAATGAGCAGAGTTCGATATGTTAACGATTGTACACACTTTGGTAATCAAACGACTGAATTTTTAGCTCGCTTGTGAAGGTTTTTTTTAAAAAAGATTTGTTCTTTTTCAAAAAAAAAACGTAAATAATTTATGACTTTTGGAATCGATAAATATGTATCCTTCATGACCTGTTTTGATAATAATTTCATACAAATGCTGGACACGTTTTACGTTTGAGTAGATGATCCATGTAAAAGATGCCAATATTTCGTGCGCTAATTTTTGTTTGTTTTGTTTTTCACCTTGATAATTTTTCAATTTTTTAATTCGCCTTTTCTATCAACTTTTTCATTTGCCAAGCTTTTGCCGTTTTGTTAATTATTCAGCTTTTAAATTTTTTGATTTTCCAACTCGCTAATTTTTGAATTTGTCGATTTTCTAATTTTTCAATTTACGTATTCTTCAATTTTGTAATTTGTATTTTTTTCAATTTCTAAATTTGATTTTTTTCAATTCGTTGAATAATCAATTCACCATTTTTAATTTTTGTTCAAATTTTTCTATTAGGCCAATTTTGTTATTTCAATTGCCCGATTTAACCTTCGATTGTTAAGTTTTTAAATTTCAAGCTTTCAAATTTTCCAACTTTTAATTTGTCGATTCTCGCACACATCATCATATTTGAAATTCTTTTATTTTATATATTCTTTAATTTGGAAATTTTCGTTTTTTTTTATATTCCTATTTGCGATTCCTACCAATTTTCCAAATTTTAAAATTCCGATTTCACAATTTCCGAATTTTTTACAAATAATTTCAACACAGATTCTTCAGTAGCTCTTCTGTAGTTCGATCCTTTAAATTTAGTGAACTAAAAATCGTATAATCGTTCAGAGCATTTCATTTTTAGTGAAATCATACCTTTTTTTCCGTAGTAAAATAATGGTTTTCGCATCGTGCATAGATCGACAAAGGGAAATAGAAGCATAACTCGAACAAAATGTTTTGAACGGAAGAAGCACAAATCCGTATTCAATTTTCAAACGCATCAAAACATGGAGGGGTTCACATGAATTGGAACCGAGAGGCGTTGAAGGTCGATTTAGCATGTCCGATATACTGCTTGAGTGGCATACATTAAACAACAATCATTTTTACATTAAATGAAATGATTTTTTTTGTTAATAAGTTCGAAGCGAGGCTTGACAGGACAGATACCACCGATCGTATCACGACAACGCTCGGCCTCATGGAGCTATCTACACCCAAACTAGCATTGCCAGAAAACATTTCATCTTCGGCAGAAAAGATACCTTTTCGTGTCCTGAAGCGTCAAATGAGCAAATAAAATTATCTGTCTCAAAAGCTTTAAAATGTCTGTATGCATGGGAGCAGACATCTCTCTTCTCAGTCCAAACGATGTCAACGGGGATCGAACCCAGGCCGGCTAGAATGTAAAGCTGTTTTACACGACCACCCTATCCACATAGCTACTGGTGCTGTTGCGTAAATGTGTGAACGAACGAACGAACGTGATGAAGTATAGAGGCTTTAAACTGTTCAGTTCATTCGCCTCCAATAAATGCGTGATAATATTACACCTCATTATAAAATGATGCTGGAAAGTATTTTCTAAGAGTAAAAAGAAGAGCATAAAGGAGAACTATATCCATCTCGGTATGGGCCGTGTATTTGGCAAACTATACGAAAAGCTTTCATATGCTTTCATTTCAATGTGTCTCATATTGGCTCATATTGGCTCTAGCATATATATTATAAAAATAATATGCATGTATCGGGGAGTAGCGCATTTTCTGTTATTTTTAGGCTCATCTAATGTAATGAATCGGGATGACAAAACATGTGCTAAAAATTAATTTTGGGTGTATACATATTTCCATCAAGCAAACATTATAAATATGTAGAGTAGACGATACACAAACAGGTCTAGTACGCCTAGTTGATCAACAAAAACGTGTTGTCGATACTGCCGAGATTCGTTGGATACCCACAAGAGACTTTTTTTTATCCCTTTTGTTTATTTTAGGCTCATTAGCATTTTAGCTGTAACAGAGGCGAATTTTTAATCGTGTACATGTCACATGTTTATCATATCTATAATTAGCACATTACACAGTTGACATTTGTTCGGCGTTAGAGTATTCCCCTTCTGTACCATTGCATATGGTACACATGTACACACTAGCCATTTAGGCGTAAGAGTTTTCTATCTGTTCTTCCATTATCCAGTTAGACCGGACAGCGGAGACAGTTGATTGATCATTGATGAGTTATTTATAGAACAGCAGCCCGATGTGTCTTGCATAGCAGAGCAGTTGTATGGATGAATCGATCTTATTTCGACCGTGGATCGATCTCCATCGCTGATGATTGTTGCGTTGACGTAGTTATTCTGTAACAACTCAAAGATGGTCAATGAGGGGCCTGAGTTTTGAACTCACGATCGATCGCTTCCACAAGAGACTGCTCGACCTCAAACCAGACCTTCTGAGTCCACCGATTCCGCATTCCTTGATACATATATCTAGTTTTCGGTCACTTTCAGTTGGCAAAAAAAATCTTCTGTTAAGTTCTATGAAGTCTTGAGTTTTTCGAAGAGTAAACGGTAACTTTTATCGAGAGATCTATCTGGAAAAAGTACACGTATGTGGAATTTCTGTGGAATTATAGTTCCTCGTATCTATACCGCACTCCTCAAAGGAACATGACTTTGTGGAATCTTTGCCTAGAATGACATGTTTAAAAGTAATACCTCTCGTGATAACAATTCTCACTCTCAGAAGGATTTCGACCTGTTCTAGTCTAAACAATTTACAAGTGAACTTTAATCTACATTCAAAGCGAAGCACATTTGCTGGCGATGGACAATATTTAGTTTACAATCATGGATGTGTATACTTCTTATTTCCGTGTTTCATTCGTTCAGGGTCCAATGTTCAAACATTGGATACTTCGCAAGTGCCAAGTGGTACATCATTATGATACTGTACTGTGAAAAAAACCAACACATTCCAAGAGCTACGGATGATTCGCTAACTACTATATCAATCGCGTAAAGATTGATTTCATCGCGAAACTTATCTAATCTTATCTCACAGTGACTGACGCTGCACCAGTTGTCATCGTTGTTGGAGTTCTGTTGAAGAGCGTATCCTGCAACGGCGTTTGACTCATTTAAAGACGGGACACTCCTTGAAAGTTCGACCAGCCGCATGATTGATGCTCCATTCCGGTGGAGCTTCCACCATGGCGAACTCTGATTCATGGTTTTTACAGCATTGAATCCTAGCGTCGTTTCCACATTTAAATAGAAGATTTTGTTCGGTGAAAACAACTGACATTTCAATCATTTTCTAAATTTGATAAATGTGCTTATGGTATGTGCTTTACCTAATGCTCTCAATAACTGGAAATTTTAATTTTGTGACTTGGTCCCCTCTGACTTACACCGACCATTTGTTAAATGAATATGTTTTATTCGCCAACCAGTCCCAAACGGTACCGTTATGGCAAGTACCAATTCTGTTTGCTCAGCTCTCATTATTACCAACGGACTTCGATCATCCGTCCCACCCATCACCACAGTGCGCCTCCACTCTTCTGGGCGTTATCATCCGATAAACAGATCAGTACACACGTATTCCGCGATTCTTCATTTTTTTTTTCCAACAAGTCAGCAAAAAAAGGATGGACTCTCAAGTTTCCTTTCTTTATCGCGCGCACGTCGTGTCTCTGTATATTGACAGATTATGTTCACGATGAATACGCGACGAACAGGCATATGAATCATCCACCTCCGGGTTGCGAGATTGCTTGTGCCCCTGTCTCTGGTGTGGCGGTGACGATGATGCCAATTCGGAAGAAAGGTGAAGAAATCATCACGACGCGCGTTCGTCGGTTATCTCGATTTCCGCCCCGTGGCCGACACCGGCGCACAAATAGAGGTGTGTGCACACATAAATGGGGGTGATCTACTTTTTTTTTTAACCGATGTGTTGTTCCGACGTTCCGGCGGGCGGCAATTTGCGTTTGATCTTGGTGCGCACAATTTCCGGATGATTTGCAGCGTCGCACAGTGGTCCCTGACAGAACTAATGCGGCCAAAACTCAGATTTTTGAGCTAAAAATCCAATTTTTGGTAGACTGAAGTTTTCGGATACGCTGAGTTCATTTTTCAACTCTGTTTCATCAGAAAAGCAAAAGTGGGATAGAGGGGCAAGGGGGCAAAGTTCAAAATTTAAAAGATTAAAAAAGTAATTAGAAAAGACATGAGATGATTTTCATTGAAAAAAATTTAAATTAAAAACAAGATTAAAGAAGACAATGGGAAGGAGATTTAAAAAATTGGAAAATGAGTTGCAAAAGTGATCGAAAAACAAAGGATAGATTGGAGGAAATATAAAAAAAAGTAGACCAAACCATTGTAAAAGAAATTGAAAAAGCGAAAAAATAAAGAGATTGAAAAAGTAACAGTAAATTGAAACAGAAATCGAAATAAATAGGAATAACAAAAATGGAAAATGGATTGAAAAATAAATTAAAATGAAGTGCAAAGAAATGTTGGCAGTGGAAATGGAAAATTAATTAAAAAATATATCGAAAGAGATTTGAGAGGAAAAAAAAGAGAAAAAAAATATTGAAGAAAAAATTTATGTTCAAAAAAATTGAAGAAGAGATTAATGTCGTTTATTGGAAAGGTGATTAAAAAAACTGAAACGGAAATTTATAAAAAAAATAAATTGGAAAAAAGTTTGAAAACAAACTAATAAAGTAATCATCGAAAGAAATAGAAAAAAGATAGAACAATAGACATAATACCTTCAATAAAGGTATTGAAGAGAGAATGGATTTTTTTTTAAATTGGAAGAAATTGGGAAAGAAATGGAAAAAGAGGCGACATCTATATATATAAAAATGGAGTGATGTCTGTCTGTCTGTCTGATTCTTATAGACTCGGAAACTACTGAACCGATCGACATGAAAATTGGTATGTAGGGGTTTTTGAGCTCGGGGAAGGTTTTCGTGATATTTTGAGACCCCTCCCCCCTCTCTAAGGGGGGGCTGCCATACAAATGAAACACAAATTTCTGCATTACTCGGAAATTAACCAAGCAAACGAAACCAAAGTTGGCATGTGAAAGTTTTAGGGTGCAATAAATGTTTCTATGATGGTTAGACAGTCCTTCCCCCACTCAAAGGGGGGGCTGCCATACAAATGAAACACAAATTTCTGCATTACTCGAGAATTAATCAAGCAAATGAAACCAAGTTTGGCATGTGGAGGTTTTAGGATGCAATAAATGTTTCTATGGTGATAAGATACTCCTTCCCCCTCTCTTAGAGGGGGCTGCCATACAAATGAAACACAATTTTTTTGCATTACTCGGAAATTAATCAATCAAACGGAACCAAAGTTGGCATGTGAAAGTTTTAGGGTGCAATAAATGTTTCTATGATGGTTAGACAGTCCTTCCCCCACTCAAAGGGGAGGCTGCCATACAAATGAAACACAAATTTCTGCATTACTCGAGAATTAATCAAGCAAATGAAACCAAATTTGGCATGTGGAGGTTTTAGGATGCAATAAATGTTTCTATGGTGTTAAGATACTCCTTCCCCCTCTCTTAGAGGGGGCTGCCGTACAAATGAAACACAAATTTTTGCATTACCCGAGAATTAATCAAGCAAATTAAACCAAATTAGGCATATGGAAACTTTAGGGTGCAATGAATGTTTCTATGGTGGTTAGATACCCCTCCCCCCTCTCTTAGGGGTGGCTGCCATACAAATAAAACACAAATTTCTGCATTACTCGAGAATTAATCAAGTAAATGGGCGGGACGAAGTTTGCCGGGTTAGCTAGTTTTTAAATAAATTTAAATTGTGAAAAGAAATTGCGAAAGAGATATAAAACGAAACTAAAAAAAATGAAACAAAAATAAAAATTGGATATAAAATTGAAAAACAAATTCAAAAAGTGACAAAAAATTAAGCGGGGGTTGAAAAAAAAGATTAAAATGAAATTGAAAGATGTGGATGGGAAATGAAAAAAAAATTGAAGGAATTGAGAAAGAGATTGAAAAAGAAATTGATTTTTTTTTATTTTTTTTTTGAAAAAAAAATATGGAGGAATTCATTGTGATTGAGAAAATAAAGGACGGAGGAGATAAAAAAAAATCGAAAAGAAATTTCCAAATCAATTGGAAAAGAAACAAAAAAACAAATTACAGGTAAACTTCGATATAACGTACATTTCACTTTCAAAATTGTACGTTGTATCGAATTGTACGTTATATCGAAGCATAATAAAGTACTCACAAACGAAGTCTATAACACATTATTGTGTTGCTGTTATAGTAAAGTCAATGAATAACTTCAATCAGAAGACGAAGCCAGCCTTTCTCATGATGTTTCCCTTCGTACTGTTGATTAAAGCATGATTCATTTATAATCCGGAATTACAAAACCAGCTGTATTTCGGGATTGATTGAAGGTACAAAACTTGTTTTAGCATCACAATACAGATAATTCATTGTTCTATCAGAAAAAAAATATTGAAATTTTTGTTCCTCTACACTTTGGAAATGTGTACGTTATATCGAGGTAAAATGTACGTTATATCGAGTGACGTTATATCGAGGGTACGTTATAACGAGGGTACGTTATATCGAAGTTTCCCCTATAATAAGACAGTTTGAAAGAAATAGAAAAAGAAAAAAAACAAGAAAAGATTGAAATAGATTGAAACAGTAATTGAAAAATAATTTGAAAGATATTGAGGAACAAATTATACAATGAATTGACGAAATGGTTGAAGAAGAAATTGAAAATAGGATTGAAAGGTTTAATGAAGTTTGAATTAAATGAGCAATCAAAAATCAATATTGTTTGAAATAGTGTAGTACAAATATTTGGCAACACAATTAGATAGGTATACTTATTGAAAAAAAAACATCACGAATAATAAATATTTGGCAACATAATTCGAGATACTTATTGAAAAAAGCATCACAAGTTTTACAAAATAAAATTTTAAAAATGCCTTCCTATGTACTGCTAGATATCGACTTCGCCTCCTTCCATGTTTTCATCTCCTTCCTCATCTTCATCGGCTTCTCCTTCATATTCTTCTTCTTCATCTTCGCCCTCAATCTGATTTTTTTCATCTTCAATCTGAACATCCTCTTCACCGGCGTCATGAGACGCTTGTATCTCTTCCTCGATGTTCAGCAAGTTCAGGACTTCTCCGCTTACAGCTGGTTTTCTCTTCGTTTGTTTCTTCCTCAATGTCGATATGTATGGGTCAGAGTTGATCGATAATCGGTTCATCAGATCGGTATTGGTACTCAATCGGGATGTCTTTAACGTAAAGCAAACAACGCCAAGCAACGCAAAGTTTTCTTTTCTCATAACTTTTTGCCACTTCAATGAAATGCATCTTGTTTATATGTGTGAACTGCTGGTGTAATAATGTGTCAAACGAATACACTGTTGCTGAATTTTCTTCCTCTTTTGTTTCAAAAACGCCAATGCGCAATTTTGCCCCGCACTACTCTACTTTGTGTGGAGGTAACACATACTACAAGCAATCGAATTGTGAAACTGACGACAAATGCTAATTCTTCGTTAAAAATGTTTCATGAAACATAATGAGCCAAAAAAATCGTTCAAAAACTTCACCAAAACACATGTTAAAAAAACACACTCAAAATATTGGTAACGGCGATCTTACCGCGTTTCCAGGGTAATGATGCGTGCGCGGAATGGGTTGAAACACGTGATGCTAGTTGCCTTGAACATCCTAAAATAAGGGAGTATAGGATTTTTTTTATGAAACTTCATTTTTTGGGTTTTGGGCGCCTAAATTTTCTCAGGGACCACTTTGCGTCGTCTCGTCGAGTTTCATCTTGGCGCTGAACATACACACACACACACGCGGGGTTTCTCTTATCGGGGCGAAGGTTTCACGCAGTCGCAAGCCCTTGACGCGGGGGCTGATAAGTGATTGATGGTGAACTAATCATCAGAGGCTGAAGGCGGCGAATGTCGCCCTGCGCAGTTGATTGATGCGCTTCGATTAATGTTGGATTTTTTCCTCGTTTCTTCTGTCATCCACAGATCACAGCCAGTAGAAGCAATGGATCGCCGCCTCTCCACCGATTCGTCGTCCCAGGAAGCGATGGATATCAGCTCGTCCAATCGTACCGCCAGCAGCGTGGAGACGAACAATAACCGTTCCACACTGAGCAATCATCAGCTCAACAAGACTACCACCACCAGCGCCGATTCGGACAACATCGATTCGGATGAGGAGCAGCAGCAGCAGCACCAGCGCAGATCGTCGTCGGTGCTGTTCCAGTCGCGCCAACACACCGTCCGCAGCGAAAACCTTCACCAGCTGATGGACAATATGCTTCGGCGGAAGTTCCACAGTCTCAACCACATCGCTGCCCACAACAACAACAATTACAGCGGGAAGCGTTCGCGCTCGCCAATCGCTACTAGCAACATTCTGCAGCAGCATTTGGCGGCAGCACCCAGCGAAAACCATAACCATCATCACCACCACCACCACCAGCAGCAACAACAGCATCCCACAAATCACCACGCCACCGAAGGGTCGGAGGGAAAGCGATATGTGTGCCCGATCTGCGACACGATTTCCTCCACAAAGCACGACTTCACGGAGCACATCCGGTCGCACAACAACAGCAAACCGGCGTCCGGGGACAACGGGGAGAGCCAATTTGTGTGCAAAATCTGCTCCAAGGTGCTGTCGTCCGCTTCGTCCCTGGATCGGCACGTGCTGGTGCACACCGGCGAGCGTCCGTTCAACTGCAAGTACTGCAATCTGACGTTCACCACCAATGGAAACATGCACCGGCACATGCGAACCCACAAACAATCGGAACGGGAGAGTTACGAGAGCGATGGGTCGACCGATAGTGGGGGGAGCAGCAGCGGCGGCGGGGCCAGCAGTGGCGGCATGTCCAACAACAATAACAATTGCTACAGCAGCAACTACGATGGCGAGGGGAAACGGAAGAACGCGGACGAGAATGTGCACTACAAGCGCAAGATCCGGACGACGATCAACAACAACAACATCCTGGATGGTGTGAGTGTGACCGAGGGGGTGCAGAAGTTCTGCTGCCCGGTTTGCGTCCGGAACGACTTCTCCAGCATGGTCAGCCTGGAGAGCCACATGGATCGGGAGCATCCGCAGATTCCCGCCCGCTGCAGACACTGCGAGGTGGTGTTCAAGAGCTACAAGGCGTTGAATGCGCATCGATGCGGGAACAACAACTACCAGAATATCACCCCCGGCTTCAAGGATCTCACCTTCGTGGACTTTTCCAGCGAGAAGTTCCCGCTGATAGCGAAAAGTGTGTGCGAGCAGAGCATCCGGACGCCGGTGACGAGCCAAAAGTTCGAATGCAGCAAGTGCTACCGGGCGTTCCCCTGCTCGAAAACCCTGGAGATGCACGTGAAGGATTGTGGCGTTTCGGAGTACACTTCCAGTGGGGGTGGCAGCGGCGAGAAGCGCAAATGGACGATTAGTGAGGGATCCTCCGAGGAGGAGCTCAAACGGGATGACTTCTTCGCCAATTTGGACCTCCAGAACAAATCCATGTCGACGAATATGTCGTCGAATATATCGGAGGCACCGACGACTCCGTCGTCGCTGGACAAATCCTTCACCTCGCCGATAAACACCCGGGATATCAAGCAGGAACCAAGCTACTATCACCACAGTGGGGCTAACTATCCGCCCCAGCCGGATACCAAAGATCTCGCCGACATTCAGTCGATCATCAACGTTACCTCGTCGGGTGGTTTCTTCCGCCAGCTCGACAAGGACCTCTTCTCGCCGCAGAAAGACGGAGAAGAGGAAGCCCAGGACGCCTTTACGGCGGAGTTCCGCAAGATGAAGCTACGCGGCGAATTTCCGTGCCGTTTGTGCACCGCCGTATTCCCTAACCTTCGTGCCCTGAAGGGTCACAACCGTATCCACGTTTCCGCGGCTGGGCCGGGTCCGTACCGCTGCAACATGTGTCCCTACATGATCAACGACAAGGCGACCCTCATTCGGCACATGCGCACCCACAATGGCGATCGACCCTACGAATGCGCTCTCTGTAACTATGCTTTCACCACGAAGGCCAACTGTGAGCGTCATCTGCGGAATCGCCACGGGCGGACAACCCGTGATGAGGTCAAACGATCGATCATTTACCACCCCTCGGAGGATTCCTCCTGCGAGGATCCCCTGAAGAAGCTGCAGATGTTCAACACCCCTCCCGGGGATTTCGATCGGGATGTGGACGATAAACCGACGGATCGCAGCACTCCTGTTTCCCACCTGAAGGAGATGCTGATGCCCCTTCCGATGAGTCTGGTAACGAAAATCGATAACACCCCACTGCCCATGACCCCGGCCAAGATTCAGGTCAAGAGTTTGGAGAAACTGAATCAACTGACGCCGCCCCAGGAGCAGGACTACGAGAAGGAAACTCCGGAGACACCAGTCTCCCAGCCGGATACTTCCCGCCCGATGGATCTCAGCATGGACGCGTTGGACCTGAGCAAGAAGCCGGAACCGACGACGATCACAACACGGTCGGCACCGCTGGAGAACGACATCGACTCGGACCATCCCCGCTCGGATGCCGAAGATGATGACGATGAGGACGAAGAGCGCGGCGATGATGAGGCCGAAGATGAGGACGAGGATGAAAGCAGCCACCATGTGGCTAAAATGCCAAAGCTGGACCTCTCACTGCTGGAGAAAAACCAACAGCAGCTTCAGTTGATGCAGCAGAAATTCCTCAGCGATACGCTGTCCAAACTGGATCCCGCTCACTACTTCCAGCTGAGCCAGCTGTACAGCCGCTTCAGCTTCCCTCCCACCGCTTTCCCGCTGCATCCTTTGTTTCTGCAGAATCCACTACTCTGCGCAGCGCCCGGAGCGCTCGCGGATCTGAAGAACTTCTTCCCCAAAGAATTCCCGATGCTGCCACAAATGTCCGGCGGAAGCTTGATCGGCAATCCGTTCCACTCGCCCGCAGAATCGGACAAGAGTGGAGCTACCACCGAGCAGAAGCAGCACCACCAGGTGTCACCATCATCAGCTCAACTGACGCCGGTGAAACATCCGCATCCCTCGCCACAGCAGCAGCACAGTTTGCCAAACGTCCAGCAGCAGCAGCATTTACAGCATCCGAAGCAGCATTCTCAGCAGCAGGTTGCGCCACCACCGCCCCCACCTCCCTCGACAATGCCAACCATCCCGCTGGGAAACGGGCCCGTCAAGATGGTCATCAAGAATGGGGTGCTGATGCCAAAGCAGAAGCAGCGCCGCTATCGCACCGAGCGTCCCTTCGCCTGCGAACACTGCTCGGCCCGATTCACCCTCCGCTCGAACATGGAGCGTCACATCAAGCAGCAGCATCCCCAATTTTGGTCGCAGCGTCAGCGCGGAGGACACCATCTGATGCGTGGGCGGGGTCACTCGGCAGTGGCGACGGCGGCCGCAACCAATTCCGCACTGCAGCCCTCCCCTCATCATCTTGCGCATCCGCTTCCGCACGCGCATCCACATGCCCACCACCATTCGGCGGCACTGGCGGGGGGATACGGAGGCATTTCCGAGCAGGTGAAGTACGCCATCTTGGCTCAGCAGTCGGGCAAAGCGGCCCATCATCACCATCATCAGCAGGCGGGACGCGGGGGAGAAAGCGGCGCCGGTGGCACTATGAGCAGTATGCTGCAGAATATCATTGCTCAAGGACAGCATCCGTTTGGTCATCAGATGCACTCGCCCCAGCAGCAGCAGCAGCAGCAGCAGCGCAGAGGAGGAGCGGGAGCATTGTCGAGCCATTGCAACAACAACAACAACAACAACAATGGACACGGAGCGGATGATGAGGAAGAGGAGGACGAGAAAGAGCTGGTGATCGATGAGGAATTTCAGCCGGAGGATTTGAGCAAGGGAGACGAATCGGACAGCGAAGAGTTGCATCAGCATCAACTAGGGCGCGAAAGTCCCGTGTTCCAGCACAAGATTTTGAAGCAAAAACTGGAGGAAAGCAAAGAGCACCAGCGACAGCAGGCGGCGAAAGCCGTTGCCGAGGGAATTCTGGAGCAAGCGATTCGCCAAAGGAAGGAGGTGGACAAAGAGAAAGACACGTCCGCCGCGAAGGCGCCCGTCGATAGTGGCAGCAAGGACGAGGGCGATTTGGCGTCCGTTTCCAAGCTGGTGGACAACGCCACGAACGTGGCGTACGAGAACTATTTTAGGTAAATTTCGACTTTTTTGCGTAGTTAGATGTGTGAAGGATCTTTGGAATATTATTAATAAGAAGGTTTTTCTTACAGCAGACCTGATGTTCCGCTGTCACAGGATCAAAGCGACGAGGAGGGGCTGGTGGCTTCCGGGTCGGCATCCGAAAGCAACAACTCCGGCACCGACGATCCAAATCCATCGTCCATTCAGCAGAAGAAAAAATCCGCCTACAGCCTGGCGCCAAACCGAGTCAGCTGTCCCTACTGCCAACGCATGTTCCCCTGGTCCAGCTCCCTGCGCCGCCACATTCTAACCCACACCGGCCAGAAGCCGTTCAAGTGTTCGCAGTGTACACTGCTCTTCACCACCAAATCGAACTGCGATCGCCACTTGCTGCGCAAACACGGCGACGTCGAGTCGGCCATGTCCATTCCGGTGCCGATCGACGACCTGCTGGACCCGAAACCGGAACCCGTCCCGGTTGCCGTCGCCGAAGCTATTGCAAAATCGAAAGCCACACCACCACCCTCG
This sequence comes from Toxorhynchites rutilus septentrionalis, assembly GCF_029784135.1. Lineage (NCBI taxonomy): Eukaryota > Metazoa > Arthropoda > Insecta > Diptera > Culicidae > Toxorhynchites > Toxorhynchites rutilus. The sequence goes on along the minus strand of NC_073744.1, from coordinate 177,313,195 downwards.
CGGCCAGTAAGTCCCAAGCCGTTGGCGCCCCTCAGCAAACAATCTGCTCAATCGCAGCTCGAAGAGGAATCGACAGTTCCGCCAGTCTGCGTTGAACCGGAAGCCGTTTGCTCACCGGACCCACCCACAATCAAAGAAGAACCAGAAAGCAGCGTCCATCCAGCGATGGCAGCAGCAGCTGACGCCGACGATAACAACTCTTCGATACCGCCGATCAACTCGGATCTTCCCTTCAAGTGTCATCTGTGCGATTGCTCGTTCGGCGATCGCGTGTCCTGCCTGGACCACATCAAACAGTCCCACGTGCAGGAGTTTGTCCTGCTCATGAACAAAGTGACGCTGGAGGCGGAAAGCGAAGCACCGTCCGGTTCGCCGGATGACGACGAAAGTGGCGAAGGTTGTGGTCGCGGTGGAAAGTATCCCGACTATGCCAATCGGAAGGTAGGTCGCAGGTCAGTAGTTGAACGCGCGCGCGCGAGAGTTGAACTGATTGTGTTATCATCATGGTGGACATAGTAGTGTGTTTGGTGATGGTGATAGGTTACTGATATCAGGTGTGAAATATTCCATACAGTATGCGATGAAGGTGGTCCCATTTGCTTGATTAGTTCTCGAGTTATGCAGAAATTTGTGATTCGTTTGTATGGCAGCCACCCCTTTAAAGAGGGGGTGAGGAGTGTCGAACCATCGTATAAACATGTATTGTCCTCCAAAACCTCCACATGTAAAATTTCGCAGAAACTTTTGTTTAATTAGTATGGAAATAGTCTTTGATGAGGGGATACTAAGGGGATTAGCCATGAAGACGATTTTTCCAAAATTCCAGAGTCCATAGAAACTTCCTCATGGATCCACTCGAAGTGTTCGGTAACGTTGGTGTACAAATCAGCATAATCCTTTTCTGTGCAAATTAACGGTCTTAATAAATTTCCGGTGCGGGAATCGATTCTTCTTTGAAAATATCCAGCGCAAATTCTATCTCCTTCACCCCTCTTTCCTTTTTTTTTGCTACTAGGCAAAGCACTGTGAACTAGGATTGGGTGATCTCTAGAAAGAGATCGATCTTTAAGAAACGATTTTCTAAACGGTGTAGGGATCGATTCACTGATTTAATCGGTACCAAAGAATCGATCTTTGCTGATTCGATCTTCGGAAAATCGAATGCCTTTTTTCCAATTTATTTACTTGTTCTATATAAGTGTTGTGTTTTCTTAACATTCCACATTTCTATTCATGCATCAAAGGCATTTCATTTTGATTCTCAGTCACAAAAAAAAAACTTGAAAGCCCAGAGAAAAAAATGTAATTTTGCAGGGCACTCATCTTGAACCGTCATGGAATTATTTAATTAAATAAATTAATTGGAAATTATTAGAAATTCAACAACTGATATTCATACAGAACTACGCTGACAAAAATCTCGTTTAATCCAACCGTGTCATTAAACGTGTGTCATTTAGTTATATTTTTTTTATTTAAATCGTTTATTTTTACAGGCTCAGTTACATAGGTTTAAAGGAGCCGAACTCCTTACTGTATTGTTACTAGTATATATACATTTTTCCTTAATTTTAATGTTAATAATATAGGAAACCGATTACTCGCGGTCAACTCGAGTTTAGAAGGGTGACATATTTTCTTCAGGAAAAGGAGGGGATATGAGGATATGTTGACAATGATCACACTCACACTCTCAATCACACTCATCACACTCAATTCTTAAACCTATCTTATATCTAATATGTATTTACATTTCATCTTATTCTTAAGAAGGGATCCGATCTCTCACAAAGGAAAAGGAAAAGGAAAAACTAAGGGTATAAGGACAATCACACACGAAGATCGATAGCTTTAAGGAATACATATATTTGGGACATGTAATCAAGGTCTAACCGAGCCAACACGTCTCTCACCGGCATCATGGGCTGCCTTCCTCGGGCCCGAAGGGTGACTACTAAATTCGATCTGGCGACAAGATACAGCCCGCACGACCAAACAACGTGCTCGATGTCGTAACCTTGGCCACAAACACAAAGATTGTTGTCGGCAAGATTAATACGAAAGAGTAGCGCGTCTAACGAACAGTGATTGGACATGAGTCGGGAGAAGGTGCGAATAAAGTCCCGACTCAAGTTCAGACTTTTGAACCATGGTTTGAGGCTAACCTTAGGGATAATTGAGTGGAGCCACCGGCCCAATTCATCTTCGTTCCATTTGCGTTGCCAGTTAACTATGGTATTTTTGCGGACTAAAGAATAAAATTCATTGAAGGCGATTTGACGCTGATAAATATCGCCTTCAATTGCACCTACCTTTGCTAATGAGTCAGCCCTCTCATTACCCAGAATTGAGCAATGTGAAGGGACCCAGACAAAGGTAATGACATAACAGCGTCTGGATAAAGCACTCAAAATTTCTCGTATTCTCTCAAGGAAGTACGGCGAGTGCTTTTCCGGCCTCACTGAACGGATAGCTTCGACAGAGCTAAGACTATCCGTTACAATGTAATAGTGTTCAACAGGTCGTGAGGCGACGCTGTCCAGCGCCCAGTGTATCGCTGCCAATACAGCAATATACACTGAGCAAGGATTCTGAAGACTGTGTGAGGTGCTAAAAAATTCGTTGAACACTCCAAATCCTGTGGACTCATTCATAGAGGACCCATCAGTAAAGTACATATTATCACAATTGATATCCCCATACTTTGCATCGAAGATCGTTGGAACGATCCTCGATCGAAGATAATCTGATGTTCCATGGATATCCTGCTTCATGGACAGATCAAAATGCACAGAGGAATTGATGTAGTCAGGAAAACAAACACGGTTGGGAATAAACGAAGAAGGATTAACCTGCATGGAGACGAATTCATGATATGAGCTCATGAATCCAGAATGAAAATTTAGCTCGATCAGCTGCTCAAAATTTCCGATCACCAATGGGTTCATAACCTTACACCGGATGAGGAACCGAAGAGATAATAAATTGAAGCGATCTTTTAGTGGGGGTAGGCCTGCCAAAACCTCGAGACTCATGGTATGCGTTGAGGGCATACATCCCAACGCAATACGGAGACAAAGATACTGAATTCGCTCGAGTTTAATGAGGTGTGTTTTGGCAGCTGATTGAAAACAGAAACTGCCATACTCCATCACTGAGAGAATAGTTGTTCGATACAACATTATAAGATCTTCGGGATGGGCTCCCCACCAGGTGCCGGTAATTGTACGGAGAAAGTTTATTCTTTGTTAACATCTTTTACTCAGATACCTAATATGGACCCCCCAAGTACATTTAGAGTCGATCCAGACCCCAAGATACTTGAATGACATAGCATGAGTGATCGGTTTACCCAAAAGTTGAAGCTTTGGTTTTGCTGGTTTATGCTTCCTAGAAAAAACCACCATCTCTGTTTTCTCCGTGGAGAATTCGATCCCTAGCCCAATGGCCCAGGTTGAAAAATTGTTCAAAGTATCTTGTAAGGGTCCTTGCAGGTCGGATTCGTTAGATCCTACGACAGACACCACTCCATCATCTGCAAGTTGTCTTAGGCTGCAATTTTGTGTAAGGCAATTGCCAATGTCGCTTACGTAGAAGTTGTACAAAAGGGGGCTTAAACATGAGCCCTGGGGGAGTCCCATGTAAGAGACCCGACTTACTGCCGAATCTCCGTGAGAAAAGTTCAAATGTTTCTCACAAAGCAAGTTATATAACATATTATTCAATAGAGGCGGCAGACCCCGAGATTGTAATTTGTCTGACAAAACCTCTATTGAAACAGAATCAAAGGCCCCCTTTATGTCCAAGAATACTGAAGCCATTTGTTTTTTTTTTCGGCGTAAGCCATTTGAATTTCTGAAGAAAGCAACGCAAGACAATCATTCGTCCCCTTGCCCCTGCGGAACCCATATTGTGTATCTGAGAGTAGGCCATTCGTTTCAACCCATCGATCAAGGCGAAACAAGATCATTTTCTCCAACAATTTCCGTATACAAGACAGCATTGCTATTGGGCGGTACGAATTGAAGTCGGACGCGGGTTTTCCGGGTTTTTGAATAGCTATAACTCGTACTTGTCTCCAATCATCCGGAACAACATTATGCTCCAGAAACTTATTGAATAAATTCAACAAGCGATGTTTCGCCACATCAGGGAGGTTTTTCAGCAAGTTGAACTTAATTCTATCCGATCCTGGAGCAGAATTGTTACATGAAAAGAGAGCAAGAGAGAAGATTGATCTTCTAAATATCAATCCAAGATCGCCCAATCCTATTCACCATCACTATTTGACATCCTCGAAAGCTATCCAAATGTTAACATTGGGCCTGATCAAGAGCGTCACATCACGGTGAAAATGAAATGAAATGCATATAACCTTGCATACAAATCATTTCATTTTCACCGTGAAGTGACGTTCGTGATCAAGCCGATTATGTTTATGAAATTTGTCAGGTAGAGTGAGATTGAAATCAATGTACACTGAAAAAAAAGATCGAAAACTTCGAAAGATCGATCTTCACGATTTTTTCGGGTTCAATGAATCGATTCAAAAATCGAAAATCAAAATGGAAAAGATCGATCTTCTGAAAATCGAACCAAGATCGCCCACTCCTACTGTGAACCCCTCACCAATTCCGTTTCTATCTCTATCATTCCGTACTTCGCTCAGCTGGCAAAGATATATTAGTACTCAAAATAGTCTCTTGATGAGATCTAACAAATACGTATAATGTGAACCAGCGAAATGGTGCGGTGTCTTTGGTTTGGTGAATATATTCTACCCCATTTCGTGGTCAAACATTCCGTATTGGCCGATGTTTTTTTTACTCATCAAGAGTTCGGTCGTAATCCATCCAAATTATTATTCTAGCATCGTTTCTCGCTAGGCTTCATTTAGATCGATAGCAAAAGAGAAGCAGCAGGAGCGCAGTGCTTTGGCTGGCAGCGAGAATATGCTCCATTCACAGCACAATCATGACCAAGTGGATCTCCGAGCTGGCACCCGCTTATATACAGATTTTTGTGATTCCAATTTCAAAGCAGTTTTCAAAGAATTGAAATAAGTTTTTGGATCAATAAGTGAAAATCATAACTCGTAGAGATTTTATCTTTCCAATGAAGTGATTATCATACCATTTCGTTTAGCCGGCAAAGAGGTTTTAACGCTCAAAACCTTGTTTCTCCAATGAAATGCTCTCGTTTTCGAAACTTTGAAGTTACAATCCAGTAAAGAAATGAAAGACGTAGTTCTACGTCAAAAAAATATCATATCTTCAAGATAACTCGTCTTGCTCAACCCTCTGTGGGGAAAGGTGGCGGGATCAACGTCATCATCACCATCATCAACTGCTCGTGCCCCCGCGGAACTTGACAAAACTAACGATTGTTTTTTTTTTCTGTTTCTTTTTCACCATAGGTAATTTGCGCCTTCTGTCTGCGTCGCTTCTGGTCGACGGAAGACCTGAGGCGCCACATGCGCACCCATTCCGGCGAGCGGCCCTTCCAGTGCGATGTGTGCCAGCGTCGGTTCACCCTCAAGCACAGCATGCTGCGCCACCAGAGAAAGCACAAATGCTCCCGCCTAAATGGGGGTGGGGGCGGCAGCGGCGCCAAAAATGGCAGCAACGATCCCGCGTCCGATGTGAGCGATGACGAGCAGGAGCCGTCACCGCCACCGGTTGTTGCCACAAGTCGCCCCAAGAACTCCACCATCCAGAGCCAGAGGCAGCAGCAGCTCATCGATTCGGGCCTGATCGGAAATCTGCTCGGCATCAGCGATCAAGGAATCCTGAACCGGATGCTTCTGGGGTCTGCCTCCGACGCGGCCAAACTACTCGGCGTGGAAAAATAAGAACAGGTGGGAAACAAAACAGCAGCAGATTCTAGTCATATACTCCGGGGTGTATTTATGTTTTGCCCTACCCCCTCAACTGAAACGAAAACATACAACGATGATTTTTGTGCAGGATTTCCACCCACGATCCACGATTTTTAACCTACTGGGTTACCCCTTCAAATGCCGTGTAAATAGATTTCCTACTTTTTAATGTGCAGTCAGTCGGCGCTCAGTCAGAGAACGAAAAAAACGGGATTCTCTCGAATATCTATATAATATATTCTATACGATAATTATTTTTAGCCAAACATTTTTCTAGAGAAAAACAAAAGCCTTCTGTTCAATTCATGCTAAAAAAAACTATTATTACTATTAATGAGATATAATCATAGGAAACGAAAATCAAAATGGCTAGCCTTGGATAGAATTTAGTGTTGTTTTAAGTTAAGGCATGATTCACACACACACACACACACACATTTGCACATCCACAAAATATCCTGTAAATATTGCTTGCAAAAGCGTGGCCAAAAACCGAAGTGGCTTAAAAACAAGAAGTAGCATTGTACTTAAACAAACAAACAAAAAGTAAGTAGGAACAACGGCCCCCTTAGAATAGAAACGCTGGCAGCGCGTTTTTACCTCATAAAGTAGGACTACGAAATCAAAACTGAACTCTCCTCGTTGCATGCCCTTGTTTTTTTTGTGCGTTTTACTTCTGTTCTGTTTCAGTACTTTTAATCTTTTTTTTTTTTTGTTTCATTATTTTAAACAAGTGATCTTTCAGAAAGACTGTTGATTTCTTTGATGCATTCCAGGTCCTTAGTTCCGATGCTAATATGTTAAGTTTGCTCGGTGGCAACCGATTGAATTGAATTGCTTTATCCATTCTACGTTTTACTTTTGTTCGTTAGTTGGACTATTGAATCCACTCAAAACTGAAGGAAAAAGACAAAGAAAGTAGCGATAATAGTTACACAAAGTGTGCGCGTATGTGTTCGTTTATGACAATGAGGCCGGAGAGAGCTTCAAATGTTTTTATTTCCTATCGTTTAGAGTAAGCAGAAGACAGAAAAAAAATCGATGTACCTCCGATAGAAAAAAAAAAGCAAACAAATAGAGGAATTCCTGTGCACAGTAGGGAATAGAAATTGACCATTTTTGATCCAGCACTACCCCCTACTCCTCATGGCTAATTTATTTTTAAATCCAAACCCATTAGCTATAAGCGAGTTTCTATCATTTTACCAATATATTAGCGTGACAAGAAAATGCGTGTGTCTGTTTAATCGTTGACAAGGATGCATGAGATGCATGACTGGATTGCCAATGACGATGACGACGAAACGAGAGAAGCAGGATATAATACAGCAGATAACCAAAGTGCGAAAACATATATAGAACAAATGCCGGCGCGCGGCATTGTATTCTACTCCTGAACATCCCCTCCCCGTGGGAAAACAGGGTGACAGAGCGCCGCCGCCGCTCTGTTTAGAAGAATCGAATGAATCGCGAGAGAGAGAAAGAGAGCGAGCGAGAAGCTTAAAGAAAAACGTGCAATTTATTAAAATTTACTACGATCCCCCCAAAGAGAGATGTGTATAGAGACAAACATAAAATTAGTATTTATAAAGGACAAAATTTGCGAAGTGTGCGGATCACCACGATTCATAGTAAGCCAAAACCGAAACACAAACACACAGACACAGCACTCTTCTTTTATTTCGGAGTTTGATTACTTTACTTTCGAATCAACAACAACAACTGAGACAAACGAGAACTTCAAGTGCCATTCATCATCTGACGAGGAAGTGGGCGCGGCGCGCGTGAGGTGTATACAAGAAAAAAGCTTTCCCCCTTGAAATGAATCCGTGCGGGGGGAGAACACAAATATCTTTGCTCATTTTAACTGTTTGAATAAAAAAAAATACTATCAATTTTATATGTATATCATTTCGATGGACTAAATGTAGTGTAAAAATCGAAAAACGTGATCGTAAGCTATAACTACTTTAAAACAAACATATAAGTCAAAGCAAGAGAGCGTTCGGAAAACCCCGAAGCGGAATCAGTTGGATTCTGAGCAAGTAGTAGCAAAACTAGTGTATAAAAAGACGAATAAAATACTACTGAAGAGAAAAAAAAACCCCAAATAGACTCTACCTTAGCTCTGGATAAGAAAATGAATGAGAAGCAAAACATAAACCTATAAATTATTACAATTATTATTATTATTATTACTATAACTATTCTTATTGAAAGCAAAACAGCTACTATTACGAAAGAGAGAGAGAGAGAGATAGAGAGGAAACTAAGAATACTTAAGCGTAGTTACTTCTATATATATATATTATATATATATGAATAAACGAGATCCATGATTGAAAGATATCAATAAACTTTTGAGACGAAAAAAACAGGTGGAATCGATGCATCCGAACGATCCGAACGCTATGAGCAATGTGTCATCGGAGGGGTTACTATATCTACAGAATAATATGTATTTATGCAGATTTTTCAGACTTCTGGAAACCAAGAATCTGTAATTAGGAATTGCAGATTTTTTGAGTTTCATACAGTTTTGCAGATTTTTTGAAATAGCGTTCCAATATTTGTTATGGCTTGATGTCAATAACATGGCCATTCGTAGTACCTTCTTCCGGCCTAAACTCCTACACAAGTACTGGTACTGGAGGTCACCTAACCAGACAGAAACACAAATCGACCACGTTCTGATTGACTGCCGGCACTTCTCAGATATCATCGACGTCAGATCCTATCGGAGCGCTAACGTTGACTCGGATCACTTCAGTGGAAGCTCTCTATAGCGACATCGCAAGGGACCGTCGTTGTAGAGGATTGTCGCTATAAAGGTTTGTCGTTATAGAGAGCTTAGATGCAGCTATAAGGAGAGAACGCCCAAGCTCACGCAAAACAATCAAATTATATTAGAAACAAAAGCAATTGATGTCTAACCATCTTGAAACAAAAAAACATTAAGAAATGAATATAAAATTCAGTTCATTCGTCCGTTAAAATTTTTTCTCTAGATAGCAAAAATAGTAAATTGTTGATTGATTTTTTTTAACGTAGGACTACGTCTAACCGGAAGATATAGGGGGTGAAATGGAAATCTAGGCATTGAACAAGTAGGAAAAAATGCAAGATTTGGAACGCTTATAACTCGAGCATTACTCAATAGATCGCAAAGGTTTTTGCATCAATTGATAGGAAATATATCTACGCATCTATCATAACGAATAACATTTCATTTTTCTTGAGATAAATAATTGAATAATTGTGAAATATCAAGCATTGTCAAAATGCCCTATGTGCCCATTTTTGATTGGTCCATTTTGTGCTCCTCAAATCGTACCGACCAAAACGGGCAACCAGAGCAGCAGCGAAATAGAATGAAGCACGATTGGAAAAGAAAAAGAAAAAAATGAACGAAACATTGGTCGCAGTCTCACACATGCGTAATTCTCGAGCCAGCCAGTCAGCTTAAAAATCCCCGCTCCGCTGCCGTAACGATCATTCTTTGTGTGGACACCGACTGGACAACATCGTTGCTGGACGAGCTGGATGGCGAGGGATCGAGTGCCTTTCTCAAGGCAAGAGGGCGGAGGTGGTAGCGCTGGAGTAGAATAGAGTAGAGTTTTCAAAGGGCCTTTCTCAAGGCTAGAGACGAATGAACTGCAAAAGTTTAAAGTATCTATAATTCAAGACCTTCCTTCCTTCCGTAACGAACATTCTCATTCAAACCGTACACCACATCGGTTCGCATCACAACACATCAACAAACCAACCCAAGCAGCCATGTCTGGACATGGTAAAGGATAAAGTGACCAGATGGTCAGAGGTCTAACGCGGGACACAAAAAACAAAACGTTGTGAATATACGTTATGTGAACATAAACCATAGTTTAGCGAGTCTAAACTGATCAGTATTATTTATTTCTGAGTATCGGCACTCAGTTGTGATTTTTCGGTGGTTTAGATTTTGTTTACGCCCGAAAATCACTCACTCAATCAGAGCATTTACGCCTGGCAAGCAGGATTCAAATTCTACAATTTTCTTCAAATTACCGAATGGAATGCTCGAAAATTTCAATTCATTTTTTATCGTTTTTAGTGTTAACGTATGCATTCAAACAAATGAACTAATTTCGGATGGCGATGAAAGATAATTTATAGGAACTAATTTTCTTCAAATCTTATGTTTATTAAGCCTACAACAAAAATGATTCAAGGCTGTTGATTCGCTGCAGCAGCACTGTCAAGCAACTTGATGATTTTTCCATACTGCAAGCTCCACCCCACAGCGAAATAATTGGACATCCTGAGGCACTTTTTGTCCGCCAGATATAGCCGATCTGGTGTTTAAAATATCATCTCTTTGCCGCTCCTTAAGCCGGGGGATCGCAGCCACCGGCCAAACGGTGGAGAAGAATCTGGCCAAAATGGACATTTTTATGCGGAAGCGTCAGACGAGACCGACCGTATCTGAGCAGCAGGCAAGGAGTAGCTTGAGGTGCTGGGGAAAAACTTCTTTCCTGCGAAAGAAGTGAAAAACTTCTTTTCGTACTCATAATGAAAGACGAGACGTACTTGATGCTAGAATTCAACGAATGGCAGGGGACCGGGTACTTTACGTTCCCCAGGTAAGCGATGATGTCGTATATATCATGCACATCAAGTTCCCGACGAAGGTCCTTCTCTGACAGACGTTAAGGGAATGTCGAAGGCGCTCTTCTATCGAGTCATATGGTGAACGGGGAGATATATAGTACGAAGTGCTTGCCGGAGTTGGGAAGGTGATGTGGTCTTTATGCCGAACCCATTATGCCAAAAGATCATTGGAGAATGGATCGGCTGGAGATAAACATTGTCGCGAAGACCACCAACCTTCCCAACATTCCCCAGCTGCGTCCGATAGAAAAGTTTTGGGCGAACTGCCAAAATAGAGCGACAGACGACCACCAAAGCCACGAAAAGGTAAAATAACACGCCGATATACATCTTTTCATCGGCCAATGGATCAGGTTCCGGCCAACTTTCGTAAGACCGCCCAGCGCTTCATTTACAATATTTCATCAAACAACTCTGCCTCTTCCTGTCGAGTATACACTAGTTCTTCCGGCTTATTTAAAACGTTAAGCCCTGACTGAGCTAGGGGACCAAAGATGAACTTTTCGTCTGACTCACGTTGGTCCCTGCGAATCAATAAGGGACTTTTATGAAAATCACTTTCCAATTTCGTTGCTGTCGCTTCCAGTTGACACTCTCTAAACAAAACAGGAAGTGGGTTATATCTATGGTATAACCGCAAGGGTGACGTAGGACTATCGTTGATTTAGGGATCATTTGTTTGAAGTTGAATCTAAATCCATCCTGAATGAATGAATAAATAAATATTTGGGTGGCTTCAAAAACGAGAACATTACGTTGGAGGCTCAAGGTTATATGCATTCAATATTGGATACAAAAAACCTTGTTCTGAAGAATAATCTTCAGAAGCTTTCCTGTTAACTGCACTTGATTGACAAATCACAAAACCAAATGTATGTGGTCGCAGTATTATATGGATAGAAAAAAATTAAAATAAACTCGCTTGAATGTAATTTTCAATTCCAAGGGGAACTGGCAGATTATTTTTCAGCAACGATCATTTCTTTCCAGGTTTCTTCTCGATAACCAGCAAACGAAAAGAGTTGCGCGCGTGTATGTGTGTGTGTGTGGCGGCTGCTTCAATGTCTTCCCGAGGAACCGTATTTCGATGCTCTCTTGGTCACCTTCTCTTCTCCTTCTGATCGATCGGCTTTTCTGCGCTCCCTCACAGTTAAAACAAACTGATTGCATTTCAGGTCAGGTCAGGCCAGGTAATGAATCCCTCGATACCTCGCCGTTCAGCTCGTTCAGTAACGATGTTGTCTTGTCGATGTCCTCAGGCGTCGTGCACAAATTACGTAACGCTAAAAATCCGGATCTTGAACCCCCTCCCCCCCCCCTTACGTAACGCAATTTCCTATCTCTAATAAACAGAAAGTAACGCAACATCTACCCCCTCCCCCCTTATCGCGTTACGTAATTTGTGTACGACGCCTCACGAAAAATGAATGGGTTTCACCACCAGAATATCATTTAAGTATGCTTTTCGTGCGTGATTGAATCGAGAGAAGGTGTGGTTTACGATGGCAATTTGGAAGGCAAACTAGAGGAGAATAAACTCTCTGAGTATGAAAATTTCGGCGACTGAGCAATATCGATTGAAAATTATATAATTTTCGCGATACGAAACAATTTCCGTTGCGCGCGCATACAATATTAGATACGAAAATATCCTACTGATGGGAAAGAATAATCTTCCGAAGCTTTCCAGCTAATTACACTTGATTGAAAAATTACGAAATCAAATGTATTTGGTCGCTGTGTTATATGGTTAGAAAACATTAAAATAAACTCTTTCGCATGAATGTATTTTTCAATTCCCAGGGAACTGGCAGATTGTTTTTCAGCAACGATTAGATCTTTCCGGAATTTTCTCGATGCTGTATGGCATCCAAACGAAAATTCTCGTTTCAGTTTGGCCTGCAAAAAACTTTTCTGAACTCTAATCCATCAAATTTGGAGCCCTGAAAAGGGCCGTTGATTCTATGCTAAGCTAATATAGCACGCTCTCCTCGGATACGATGGGCCAGCTGGATGTCCTTGGGCATGATGTAACGCGTTTTGCATGGATAGCACACAAATTGGTATCTTCGAATAGGACTACTGCAGCGTCATAACCGCGGAACTTTGGAAGCGCAAGTCGGTTTTGAAGTCCTGAGCAATTCCACGATCCAAATGCTGCAAAGGTAGCTTGCGGATCAGCAATTCGGTCGACTTCCGATAGCGATGAATTTCACGCAAAGTTCCCGGTCGATAGCGATGTGGCTTCTTCACCTATCCTGCGGCTGGTGCGCTTATCCGAGCTGCTTTCATGTGCCTTACCACCGAAAGACTAACGAGCTCGAGTCCTCACGGTGCGAGAGTAGAGTAAGAAATGAACGAAAGCAAAGGAAGCGTCATTTTATAAACCATAAAAGTATAGAATCTAAACCCCACCCTTATTATATTCGTAAGTATACAGTAAGCTTATATAATACAGAAGGTGGGGTTTACATTCGATACTTTTATGTTTTATAAAATGACTCTTCCCTTGCTTTCGTTCATCATTCTCGTCCAAACCGTACGAACATTATTCTGTTGGCGGTACTCAACCAGTTCGGACGGCTCGGATATAAGTTCCTGCAGTAGTGGAAACAACAGTAAAAGCATTTCTCAAGGCTCTGGATTTCGGGCAAATTGTGGCAACTGCATCGTGTACAGTGAAACAGTTAGCATGACTCGAACACGCAATGCGGCGCGGAAAGGCAGCGAACAGCCGGCTGCGGATGACGTAATTGAATCGAACCCCTTCAACGAGCTCCAGAATGCTCCGGAAATTGTAGAGAAGATAGTGAAGCTACCACCAATTATGGTGAAGAATGTGTCGATGGGAAAAATAAGAAGTGATTTGTTGGACATGGACATCATTGCAATGTTTAAAATCACGCGAGTGGGCACAAAAATTATTGTTGAGAATGACAGCCAATATAACAAAGTGAGGCAGTATCTCGGTGCGTTAAAAGCTGAATACTATACACATGATCGTGCATCAGAGAAACCTTATAAAGTAGTGCTCCGAGGGCTCCCAGACATGAAGGTAGAAGAAATTGAGAATGAACTGAAAAGATATGAGCTGGAAGTGATTAAGGTTTACAAAATGACCAGACAAGCGAAAGAAGTCAGAATGTATAAGGATACACTGTACCTTGTTCATATTAAAAGTGGAACAATTAATATGCAGTCCCTTCGTGAATTGAAAGCTCTGTTCCAAGTGATAATTAAATGGGAGCCCTACCGGGCAAGAAATAATGTCACTCAGTGCCTGAACTGTGGGGATTTTGGACATGGTGGAAGAAATTGTTTCATGAAAACAAAGTGTACGAATTGTGGTGGATCACACCGGCAGGATGGGTGCACGAAATCACCCAAGTGTGCAAACTGCGGTGAAAACCATAAGGCGACAGACAAAATGTGTAAGAAACGAGAGGAATACATCAACATCAGGAAAGCAGCTTCAATTAATGGCCAACCTGGCAAACACGCGAAGGCACCAAATTTGGAGACGAATGACTTCCCCCATCTTCCACGAACAATGACAACGATACCGGGATTCCAGGTGAGTGGAAATAATAATCAGAGTGGTGCACAACCATCAAACTGGGCTGGGAATCACCAAGCGGGTACAAGCCTCTTTCCCCCAGAAGAACTAGTGAAAATTTTCCTAGAAATGTCACAGAAACTAGGTGGGTGCAAAACCAAACTAGAACAAATTGAAACACTAGGAATGTTCATCATTAAATATGGACGATAATCTGTTCCGAATAGTCACATGGAACGCTCGATCGATTCGATCGAAAACGATAGAGTTCGCACACTTCCTTAAAGAGCATAAGATACAAATAGCGTTGGTGACAGAAACCCACCTTAAACCAAATGAAAAATTTATGATTCCCGACTACATCGTACTGAGACTTGATAGAATGCATGCCATAGGTGGGGGCGTGGCTATAGTAATTGAAAATACAATTTCATACGAAATGTTACCTCACTTTCAAACCACTCTGATTGAAGCTCTTGGAATAACCGTTAATACCAGCAATGGAAGAATGAAAATAGTCACTGTTTACTGTAACAAGAAAGCAATTTTGAGAAATGGGGAAAATCGAATCCTGAAGCAGGACTTGAGGAAGATAACTACAGGAGGAGGTAACTTTATTGTTGGGGGAGACCTTAATGCCAGGCATGTTAATTGGGGAAATACGCGAAATAACACAAATGGCAAACTGCTGCAAGAAGAAATTGATAAAGGACATTACATAGTGCTCCACTCTCCAACACCGACATACGTGTCGCCAAAAGGATTCGCAACTACGCTCGATATATTCCTGTCCAACCTGACGTGTCCAGTAAGTGATCCAGAATCAATCGGAGCCCTAGGCTCAGATCACTATCCTGTGGTGGTGATGTTGGGCGAAGCAGTAAATACACGAGACGTAAAATTCCGGAGAGATTTTCATCACGTTAACTGGGTGCAGTTTCAAAGATACGTAGATAACTGCATTCATGAGGAGATCAACCCCCAAACGACTGACGACATTGAAGAGGCGCTTAACATCATCCAAACGACGCTCCAGAATGCGGTGATAAGATACACAAGGCAGGTTCCAGTAACGGCGAGGTACGTTGAAATTGACAGGTTTACAAAATTGTTAATCGGAAAAAGAAATGCATATCAAAGACTATTTCAAAGAACCCGAAATAATAAATAAAACAACTAGTTAATAGGCTCCGAGAGATTGTTTATGTCCGTATGAATAACATTAGCAAACACAGTAGCTACCCTGAAGAAAAGCTCCAACCCATTCTGGAAATTGACAAAAATAATGAAAAACAAGCCCCAGCAAATTCCACCATTAATTACAGAAAATCTAACGTTAGTGACTCCCTATGAAAAGGCCAATGCTATAGCGAATCATATATGTAATTCTCACAAACTCGGCGAAAGTTTTTTCAGCCCTTATGAAGGATTAGTGATAGAATCAATAAACACCTTAAATCGTACAAACAGTAACCTACCACTAAATCAGAAAGTAACTGCAGATGAAGTCAAAAAAATTATAAAATCCACTAGAAATATGAAAGCACCAGGCTTTGACGGAATATTCAACATTGTATTGAAAAAGATAAGCGATAAAATGTATAAAGTATTAGCTGCAATATTCAACTCTTGCCTCAACCTAGGATACTTTCCTAAGAACTGGAAAGAGGCCAAAGTGATTCCTATTATTAAGCTGGGTAAAGATCCGTCATCAGAAAAAAGTTATAGACCTATTAGTCTACTTTCTAACATCAGCAAAATCCTAGAAAAAATCATCTTGAAGCGAATGACGGAGTACATTGAAATAAATAATATTATAAGAGCAGAACAATTCGGTTTTGAAAGAGGCCACTCAACAGTTCATCAACTGGTTAGAGTGACAAATATAATGAAGAGAAACAAGTCACTATCAAAAACTACAGCAATGGTACTAGTTGACATAGAAAAAGCATTTGACAATGTGTGGCATCAGGGTTTAGTACACAAATTGATGATGATGAACTTTCCACTATACTTGACGAAAATAATTGAAAACTATATATCAGGTAGAAGTTTTAAAGTAATAATACATGGAAAACTATCAGATTCATACCGAGTAACGGCAGGAGTACCTCAGGGAAGTGTGCTGGGTCCGGTGCTGTTCTCACTATTCACCGCGGATATTCCACCTCTACCTGAGTGTGAACTCTCAATGTATGCAGATGACACAGCTATACTGTGCAAGGGAAGAATAACAAAGCCAATCATTAAGAAACTCCAAAAAGGTATGGAAATATTCTGTGAATACCTGGAAAGCTGGAAGATAAAGATTAATGCGAACAAAACACAAGTTATTATATTCCCATACAGACCATCCCCGAGATTATATCCTAAACCAGAAGAAAGAATTATAATTAACAACGTTGTATTAGAATGGTCTAATGTTGTGAAATATTTAGGACTAATAATAGACTCAAAATTATTGTTCAACAAACATATTGATGAGCTGAGACATAAATGCGATATTCTTATCAAAAGACTCTATCCTTTGATCAACAGAAAATCAAAACTCAATACAGCAAACAAAATATTGATAGTCAAACAATTCTTTATTCCGTTAATCGATTACGCCACTCCAGTTTGGAGCATATGTGCATCTACACACAAACTAAAACTCAAACGCTTAGAAAATAAAATGATCAAAATGGCTCTAAATCTGCCAATGAGAACAAGTACAACAGAAATTCATGAAAAAACTAAGATAGTTCCACTTCCGGACAGAATAATAAAAATCACAGAAATATTTAAAGCGAAAACCCAGTTATCTGAGTTTGAGATAATCAGAAACATATATAATTAGGTTAGTTAGGTTAGTTAGGATTTAGCAAATTAACAGAGATAGTATTCTCAAGAATGACGAAACCAAATGGTTTATAAAATTTCGAACAAATCAATTAGGCAGAGAAATAAAGGTGGAATGTCACGTGATAAATCTCTTAAAATGTAAAACAAATATCTGTAAATTGAATATGGAAATAAATTTATATTTTATGTATGTATATGCTTTCGTTCATTTCTTACTCTACTCTTGCACCGTGAGGACTCGAGCTCGTTAGTCTTTCGGTGGTAAGGCACATGAAAGCAGCTCGGATAAGCGCACCAGCAGCAGGATAGGTGAAGAAGCCACATCGCTATCGACCGGGAACTTCGCATAAAATTCGTCGCTATCAGAAGTCGACCGAATTGCTGATCCGCAAGCTACCTTTGCAGCATTTGGATCGTGGAATTGCTCAGGACTTCAAAACCGACTAGCGCTTCCAAAGTTCCGCGGTTATGACGCTGCAGTAGTCCTATTCGAAGATACCAATTTGTGTGCTATCCATGCAAAACGCGTTACATCATGCCCAAGGACATCCAGCTGGCCCATCGTATCCGAGGAGAGCGTGCTATATTAGCTTAGCATATAATCAACGGCCCTTTTCAGGGCTCCCAATTTGATGGATTAGAGTTCAGAAAAGTTTTTTACAGGCCGAACTGAAAGGAGCATTTAGCGAAAATCGTGGTGTCGATGATAATTCGATACCGATAGGTGCCATGGATATGGATTTCTTAATGAAGAATATGAAATACATGACATGATGTAGTGAATATATCCGAAGAAATCACTTTGGTGAAACTGCATTATAAAATTATTTGTGTGCGAATGCCGCAATCGATAGTCGACTCTAATTTGCGCTGGGTAATTTCCTCGGAGGACTCAATTCCTCCTTTGAGCATTAAGAAACTCTTTCTGGTAAAACGAAGTGGTATGAATCACATTATTTGAATGATAGAATGAAGAAGTTTCCTGCCAATTTCCTTCAACCTCCAAACGTATCTTTCTCCCGTTTGTCGTTTTCGCGTTCGCTAATCTTTTCTCACAACACCCATTTCTCGTTTGAGAAATTGTTGAGTAAACATTGTTTGCCAGTGCGCGTAGAGCGGGAATTCCTAAAGATTCATTGCACCTCTAATAAATTGCCGAAAGACGTGGTCTTACGTTGATCGCACTTGATTGAAAAAATCCAAAACGAAATGTATTTGGTCGCAGCATTATATGAGTAGAAAGCAAATAATCGCTCGAAAATGACTTGATTTTAGCGATGATGTTTCACGTTTTTCATGTTACGCATCCAATATTGGATACGAAAGTTTTCCACTGATGGGAAAAAAAATATTCAGAAGCTTTCCTATTAATTGCGATTGATTGAAAAATCACAAAACCAAATGTATTTGGTTGCAGTGTTATATGGATAGAAAACATTAAAATAAACTCTTTCGCATGAATGTATTTTTCAATTCCCAGGGGAACTGGCAGATTATTTTTCAGCAACGAGAATTCCGCGCGTGTATATGTGTGTGTGGCGGCCGATGTTTCAAGCGGAACCGTGGCATCACTCTCCTCCTGATGGATTCCCTTCTGGCCTTAGGTGCACATACAGGCTCTTGGTGACACCGTTCATTAGCGCTTTCATGATAAACGAAAATAGCTTCACAACACAGCGACAACATGCTCCAATCGCTGTTCAATCATAACTGAGGGGGTTTATTTTTTTTTTTTACATTAATTTTGATTTTATTCATATTAACTTTTGATATTTACAAAGTTCATACAGGCTAAGTGAGACCTAATGGTTTTCATCTTTGTTACAACGTTTTTTCAATAATTGTCAATTATTTAATTTTGAAATTAATTATGTTTCTAATAAATTGATTGATAAATGTATAAACATTTAGTGATGAGGAATATAAAATTATTAATAAAAAGAAAGCTACCTACTTAATCTAACTTAACCTACTGTACAGAAACCTTGGGTTTACAGATTTTGTATAATCATATGTTCGGAAGATGAGCACCTCTCTCTGTATTTTTGATTGTAACGGGTAAATTTCACCTCTAGGGTATCCAGGAAAGCCTTCTCGTGTACCTCGCTTGTTCTCGTCCAAGGCGGCAGACTAAGGATCATCTTAAGGATCTTATTTTGTACACGCTGGAGTCTCAGCCTGTGAGTCATGGCGCATCCCTTCCATACCGGGACCGCGTATTCTATCGCTGGATAGATTACTTGTTTGTAGACAGCCAACTGATTTTCTAAGTTCAGTTTTGAAGTTCTACATATAAGCGGGTGCAAAGACCGGACAAGTATGTTACATTTCAAAATTATTTTATTAACATGAGACCTGAAGCTCAGTTGTCTGTCTAGCGTGAGTCCTAAGTAAACTACCTCTTCGGACCACTGAATTATCGAGCCGCCAAGCCGAATTCTGCAATCAGCAGCCGGGATAAATTTTGGCGATTTTGAATGTGGAAACAAAACGGCCTGAGTCTTTGCCACATTGACAACAATGTTCCAACTAAGATAATAATCAGCTAAAGCATCCAGACCTCCCTGTAACCTACGGGTGAGTGCACGTATAACACGACCTTCGTACATGATGGCAGTATCATCCGCGAATTGAGACAAGACACCACCACCTGGAAGAGGTGGGATGTCCGATGTATATATATTGTACAGGATAGGCCCAAGGATGCTTCCTTGAGGCACTCCTGCGGGGATATCGAAGGTTTGAGAAAAATTGTTATGCAGAGACACCTGGAATGCTCTGTTGGAAAGGTAGCTTCGGACGATTTTTATTAGGTACATTGGAAAATTGTGTTGATGCAGCTTGTACACCAGACCATCATGCCACACATTGTCAAACGCTTTTTCAATGTCCAAGAGCGCCATTGCTGTCGTCTTGGACACCGACTTGTTCCGCTGAATTAAATTGGTAACTCGCGAGAGTTGATGGATGGTGGACCTTCCTTTGCGGAAACCAAACTGTTCTTCCAGGAAGACGCCATTCTCATCAGCGAAGAATAGAATTCGGCTTTGTATAGATCTTTCGAACAGCTTAGAAAGGGCAGAGAGTAAGCTGATGGGTCGATAACTTTTAGGAACAGAAGGATCTTTCCCCGGCTTAAGGACTGGGATCACTTTTGCTAACTTCCACATTGATGGGAAGTAGCAAAGCTCCAAGCATCTGTTGTATATTTTAGCTACAAAAGCAAAAGAGGTTCGACTCAAGTGCTTGAGCTCGATGTTGAAAGTACTGTCAAAACCAGGGGCCTTCATATTCTTAGATCTAAGAGCAAAACCCATCAGCTCATCCACTGTAACCTTTGCTCCCACTGGAACTAAACTGTCGGAATGATCAATAATGGCGACTCCTTCAGTAACCGAACGTTCATGTGGACTATTAATGTGTCTCCCTAAATTGTGTGACATCACAAACTGTTGCCCCAGCGCGTTCACTTTTTCAATGGGTGTGATTAGAAGATGACTCACATCTGCATCTTCGGACGAGACAAGTGGAGGGATTGGCTTGAACTTTTTCTTTAGGATTTTCGTCATGGACCAAAATGGTTTAGAGTGTGGGGGAATTTGACGAATATTTTGTTTAAAATCCCTATTTCGAAGATCTTGAATCCTCTCCTGGATTACCCTAGTGAGGCTGTTGGACATGATCTTTCTGTCTCGGTCACCAGTCCTCTGATATTGACGTCGGAAAATGTTTCGCAGGCGCATGAGGTGTTTAGTGGTGCTGTCTATTACGAGAGAGGTACTCACCTGATGTTGATGCACCGGGACCGCATTGCTGCGAGCGATGTTGATCGCCCGCTGGAGGGATTCCAGCGCCTGGTCAATCTCCTCTGAGGAATCTAAAGGATGATCAATATTGATATTGTTATCGACGATTCTCTGGAATTCACTCCAGTTGGCGCGGTGATAATTCCTCCGAGGTAGGCTAGCCAGCGTATCAGCAGAAGCTCCCAGTTTCAGCACCACTGGGTAATGATCGGATGATAACTCCTCAAAGACGACCGGATCCTCAGAGATGGCCATGTTTGTCAGGAAGACGTCCAGAATGGAATGAACTCCTGATTTAGAAATTCTGGTTGGACTATCTGGTGCCAGGATATTATAATGGCCGATATCCAAATCCTCTGCAAGAATGATCCCGTTCCGATTACGCCTTCGATTACCCCACATCTCATGCCGAGCATTCAGATCACCTGCAACAATGTACTTCGCCCGCCGCCGCGTCAGCTTGGCCAAGTCGTTTCGTAGCTGAGCGGCCGTACCATCCCTAATGGTGACTTGCTTAGGACAGTACGCCGCGATGATGGTGATTGGCCCAAGCGATGTGCAAATCTCGACTCCGATGGCTTCGATTGTTTTAAGTTGAAAGTTCGGCAGCAGGCGATAGTTGATGTTTCGCCTCACAGCAACAGCCACTCCTCCTCTATCTGCATTAGTTCTATCTAGTCTCAAGAGCCGGAACTCCGAAAGATAGATATTGTTTTCCGGTTTGAGGTGCGTCTCGGTGATGATGGCTACGTCAATGTTTTTATTGTTCAGAAAATCGAGTAGCTCGACGTGCTTACTCCTTAGCGAGCAAGCGTTCCAGTTTGCAATGCGAATAACTTCACGGGACATATTTCTTGATCAGAGATAATGCAGCTTGGAGCTGTTCGGTTTGTGTTTTGCAGGTACGCATTATTATAATAACCTCTGATACCAACGTTAGTAATTCCTGCGTTGTGAACATGTCGGAGGAAATACCAGATGCAACATCTGCGTATGTTAATGTTGGGACAGACGAGTATCCTTGCATCGGCTGGGCGGCAGCAGCTGCGAGGCGGGGCTGTGCTGAACGACGGAGAGTATCCGTTAGGTTGGAAGAATTCGCAGGAGTGAAGTTACTGGAGCGCTGATTGTTGAGAGGAAGTGGTGCTAAATTAGGGACCTGTCGGCGATGTTGGAGAGCGGGATACTCAGCTTCTGAGTTGATCGGTGGAGTGCGAACGTTGCGCTTGCGTCCGGGCTGGTTAGAAGTTGTCGCTTTCTGACGGATGGAAATGAACTCAGCCCGCTTGGGGCAGGCCCGATTTGAGGTGCCATGATCACCACCACAGTTAACACATTTCAAAACGCTGTCATCAACTAAGCCACAGGACGCAGTGCTGTGATCCCCAGCACATTTACCACAACGAGTCTGCATATGGCAGTTTTTGGTACCGTGCCCGAACCTTTGACAGTTCGTGCACAGCGTGACGTCTCGGTGCTGGGGACGATACGGTTCCCATGACACAATCATTCGGAACAAATCCTTAATGTTCTTGAGTGCACTGATATTTGTGGTGCCCTTGGTGAAATGCACTAGAAACAACTGATCCCTAAAGGTTATGTTTTCAATTGAGCGGCGAGTCATTGGATAAACATTAAGCGCTGTCAATCCATTTTTCAATAACTCGGCTTTCACCTCATCCGTGCTGAAAGGCAGCAGACCTCGCAGAACCACCTTGAATGGCTTCGTTGATGGCATGTCATGGGTGTAAAACTGCACACCTCCAGCTGTCAGGTGGGCCCCGACTTTTTTGTATTCATCTAGGTTGGAGCAAACTATTTTGATGCCCACACTGCACAGCTTAAATCGCGGGCGAAGGTTTTGTTGAGAGAGTCCGGATTCTAGTTTTACTAAGTCCGTGCAAGATGTGAAGAGCGGGGGAACGCGCTCTTTCTTGGCGAGGACAACGTTACTTCCACTCTCCTCCGGGAGCACCGAGAAATTATTGCTCTGGAGGAGCCGATTTGCTGCTTCCTCCGCTGGGACAGCGGACTGCGTTCGGGCCTTTTTCGGAGGGCCACCAGTGGTTGCTGCACTCGAACGGTGACGTCCCATATTCTTATTTTTGGCGATATCCACCAAGCACGCTAAAGCGTGTGATGTTGAATCGATTTCCAATGTGCAGAAGAACGAATAAAAACAACAAAAAAAAACTTTGACTTTTACAGTAAGCGAGAGCGAAAACAGAACACGTGTTGTCAACGCGAGCGTAACACCCAAAAAACTGAGGGGGTTTACGAGCAGCGCTCGCTTATATACCGATTGGTGATTTCAATAGCCTGTTTTGAAAGCAATTTTAAGACTATTGAAACAAGTTTTTGGATGAAAAAGTAACAAGTATATGACGCGTAGACCTTTTATCTTTCGAATGAAGTGTTTATCATACCATTTCGTTCAGTTGTTTAAGAGCTATTAACGCTCAAAATCTCGGTCTCCGGCGTAACGCTTTCATTTTCGAAACTTTGGTTTTACACCCCGGTATAGAAATGAAAGACGTAGTCCTACGTCAAAAAGCCCAATGTCGGTGCCATGAAACCAGCTCAACGTATTAATCTTTGGATGCATTAGAAGCGCTCTTGAACAGTCTGCCAAATAAAAGTATTTTTGAGGTTCATCCATTTAAGAAAATCAACATGATCAAATTGCGATATTGAAATATATTGATATCGCGGGACATTTTCGTTTCTTTTGTCAAATGCGGGACGTTTCGCGGGACGGAATCTTACGCGGGACATTTTGTTGAAATGCGGGACTGTCCCGCGTAACGCGGGACGTCTGGTCAGTTTAGTAAAGGAGGAAAAATGAAGGGAAAGGCAAAATCCCGCTCGAACCGTGTTTAGTTTCGGCCGCCGAAGTGATCGAGTTAGCTGGCAAAGCTGCTCGCGACGATAAGAAAACCCGCATTCGGAACAGAACACATTTGGTTCGGTGGACATCAAGACAACAGGTAGTTGCAGCGAGTGGCGTGTGGCAAACGCAATCGCAAAACGGCATCAGGTAGCAGAAGAAAAAAGTTTGTTCTTTATACAAACTGCTTTGGTGGCAAATCCAGAACAAGGCAGGCATCGAGGGCGTTCGAAATGGTTTTTTTTTCAAAACCACGAGTACTAAGTTTTCTAAATTGGAATCATTCCATGAAACAAGGCGCTTTTCAGGGCCATTAAACCTTCCAAAAAAGAGTTTAGGAAATACAGTTCAATGCTTTCTAAAACATTATCCAAAATAATAATAAAACACAAATTGATTTTTTCATAATTTGTTTGTCAGGATCTGATGAGTATGTGAATTTGGCAGTTGTTCTGAGCTTATTGATAGTTGGGGACTTTCCTGATTATTCAATTTTCACCAATTCTTAAATTGTTTCCAGATTGAAAGTACAGTAATTTACAATTAGTTCGACATTTAGCTAATTGGACGGACATGTAATGCGACTTATTTAGTTGGTCATTTTTGTAAACATAGAGATCCAAATTATGACCCCACATTGAAAGTCGACACTGTACCACTGTCATCGCAAATGTTCAATTACAGGGTAAAATCGCCTCCAATGCGACACTGAGTGGCGCTTCGGCACGTCGCATTGAATGTAATTTACTGTACAACATGTCACAAAGCTGGATGGGAAGAAATTTTCCAACTGTGAAAGCTGTGGCGAGTGGCAACAAATCGCTAAACAGGAAGGTTTAGCCGAACTAGATGGGGATATCGAGTGATACCAAAACAATAAAGTCTTTAGATTGAAGATAATTTTGTGATCCTGAAAAGGACCCTTTTTAGCCTGCATGTGTGTCCAACGAGCGAACAAATCGTAATGAATGTATTTTTTGCCATCGCTCCCTTTTAACGCTCATTCGTTCGTCTCGTTGGACTCGCCCCTCTGGCTGAGTCTGCCGATTTGTCTCTATCCTGTGAGTGTGTACCGCTAGAGTATAAAACACGCGGAACCCAAAAAATATCTTATTTTCTTTCAAACCGTAAACCCGTGAGGTTATACGGCATCGGCATCGTGGACGTAACAAAGGAGGACAAGTTAAGGGAAAGGCAAAGTCTCACTCGAACCGTGCAGGTCTCCAGTTCCCTGTTGGTCGCATTCACTGATTGCTCCGCAAGGGTAACTAGGCCGAACGGATTGGTGCCGGAGCACCAGTATACCTAACAGCGATTATAGAGTTTCGGCCGTCGGAGTGCTCGAGTTGGCTTGCAAAGCTGCTCACGACAATCAGAAAACCCGGATGGGAAATCAGAAGCTGGATGGGAAGAAATTTTCCAACTGTGAAAGCTGTGGCGAGTGGCAAACGCAATAGCTAAACAGGAAGGTTTAACCGAACAAGATGGGAATATCGAGTGATAACAAAAACACAACACCAAAGGTTCTTTTCAGAACCATCAACATGTTCATAAAGAGAAACAGTAAACTAATCCATTTTTCAGGTAGATAGGTAGGTATTCACGTAGGAGAAGATAATAAAACAATATATTTAAAATATATATTTAACAAAAGCTGTTCCCTTTGTATAGTCCTACGTCACTCCGATTATGTCCCCGACATTACCCACCCGTCTTTTTGTGTATATAAACCAGCATAGATAATCTAGGAAGCATCTGGTTTTGAGAGGGTGGGCTTATAGTTTCATTATTAGCGCCAGGTCCTGATTTAATAAATGATTGATTTTGTTTATCTCATCGCCAGACAAAATATACCAATTGAACATCATTGAAGCCAATATTCTTACCCTTTCCCTAACTCTAGTCTATATTTTTGATAATGAATGAATTAGCATTATGTAGCACATTAGACAATGTTGTATTTTAAGTACCAATTTCGAACCTTTGAATTATGTCCGATTTATTTTTGGCGTTGAAGATTTTCGTGTGTTTCAACCCATTTTGAGCAGTGAATGTCTTCGAAGTGAAACAAACAATACATTCATTTTTAAATTTATTGCAATTTTAATGCAATTTTATTCTATGGATCTAGGACAGAATTCTTGTACAATTCTTCGATTAATTTGTTTCAATAAGCTTTCCCTATCTTTTATGGTTGAAATTTCTGTTTTTGTAAGTGTCCGAAAATTCAAATCGATTGGGCGTGAACAGATGTTCACAGTTGATTAAAGCTTATAATACGCCACATAGACTATTTACGTTCGTACCCTGCAAACATTAAATCGTATAATTTTGCACGTGCCAAGTCTTACAAGAAATCCGAATAAATCATAATCGCATATAATATCAATCAAAGTATGTATCGTGTATATTTAAAATCGCATAATATGTAAAAACTCGATTTTATATACTATTATCAAATTAAATCGCAATTCGGTATAATAAACATCAATTTTATGATGTACACCCAGCAAACATTAAATCGCATAACAAACGTATATATAACATCATATGCCCTAAAATTTGGTTGGTATATAATGCGCCTGACTGGCATATGCATGCAAAAGTGGAGGCCATATACGTACATGGCAAATGCTTACCGAATTTGTTTGGATGAATATGCAACTTTGACCGGCTATAATAGCGATTATGTTGAAATTGAATTGCGATCTAATATGAATATATTCATGAATTGTCAAAGCACCAAATACGACTTTTGCCATACTCATATATGATTTATTACAGACATAGAAAAAAGCAAATGGCGCAAAATATTTTCGTTAAATGTTTATTATAGCCGCACGAATCGCCATTTGTTTATGTTTGTAGAAATAATAATTGTTTGATTGACTTGTGTTGGGAGTGGAATATGAATGTTTAAAATGGCACAGATTGGTGTTTGGTGAAAACTGCTCCGATGTGGGTTCGAACTCCGGTCGTCTGGATTATCATCCACCAGCTATCTCGCGCAGCTATCTGAAATTTAATTCAACGGCGGTAAAAACTTTCGAGTTCATCATTGACATTTCAATATGATGTAATATGTTCTTTATTAGGATCTAATATGATTTACTGTTTCATGATTTTCTTCAGCATGTAACACGATTTACTACATTACTGAATCGATTTCAATTATACGCTTATACGACACACAAACTGCATCAGCGTAATATATGCATATGATGCGGATTAAATATATTTTACGACAATGTACATCATAAAATTGATGTTTATTATACCGAATTGCGACTTAATTTGATAATGGTATATAAAATCGAGCTTTTACATTTTATGCGATTTCAAATATACACGATACATACTTTGATTGATATTATATGCGATTATGATTTATTCGGATTTCTTGTAAGACTTGGCACGTGCAAAATTATACGATTTAATGTTTGCTGGGAAGAGAGCGAAAGCACATTTAACGGGAAGCACTTGTACAATATCAGTGTCGGTCTTAGCTCCCAAACATGTTTACTTGATAACATTTATTTGAGTCATATTTCGACATCCAATAAACAATATTTTTTTTTTATACTGTCAGTTCCAGTGACCAATGCGTAAAGATTTTGTGATTTTTTGTTCGTCATATTTAATATTATAATAAATACGTTTCATGTTTAGAAAAATTAGTAGAGGTGACATCCTAGTGACCCGCCCCGGGTGTCACCCGGTCACGTTACGGCACTGGGGAGGATTGAGGCTTTTTTATAAATACAGGTCGGACTCGATTATCCGGAGTATTTTATTTTTGATTTTCGGAAATTTCGAATAATTTGTATAATAATTCTATATTGAATAGCTAATATGGATATCAAAAGAAAGGGCTTGGCTAGTAGAACACAGTTATTTATGAAAAATGCAAATCTAAGATGGCGGCCACTACAAAATGGCGGATTACATATTTTCTCAGAACCCCATCAATATGGGTATCAAATGAAAGGGCTTGACTAGTAGAATACAGTTATTTATGAAAAATTCAAATCCAAAATGTCCACCATCACAAAATGGCGTATCAAAAGAAAGTTCTCGACTAGTAGAACATAGCAGATCATGAAAAATCCAATTTCAAGTTGGCCGCAGTCCCCAAAAAACTAATTACTTTTTGAATGGTTTCATTCAGCTTGACCTGTTTCTATGTATGTTTGAATGTTTGTTGGGTTGTCCCATATTAATAGAAAATTGACCCCGTTCCTGTTGAATGATTGATCTGAAATTTGGAACATACATTCAATTCTACTGTCATTATAAAACTGCGTATTTCATGATCTTGTAAAATCCAATTTGGCCGCCGCAAAAAAACGGCTGAATGGCTTGATTTGGAGAATACTATGAACAACATAAATTCGAAAAGGTCGCCGCCACAAAATGGTCGACTATGTATTTTTTGCAATCCCCTGAATATTGGTATCAAATGAAATGATTTGACTAATAGAATACAGTACTGGTCGGACTCGGTTATATACAGACTCGATTATATGAGATACGATTATATACAATTTTGGACCCGATTATATTCAGTTTGGAAAAAAAAATATTTTTTTTATATTTCAAATATGGCTTTTTTCATGAAGAAATGTAACCTTCCAATGTTGAGGTGAAGTTTAAGTGGCTATTACATGTACAGTGGGGTAAAAATCGTGATTTTTGAAGATTTTGCTTGAATTTTCACCAGGAATCGTCTATATCGATATTGCAGTCAAATTAAGAAAGATAGAAGTAGTACGTCAAAGAACAAATTGTGGAGCGGTTGAAGAACTTCATTTTAATTGATAGAAACAATCTAGTTTAATATAAATTTCATTTTCAAGTCCATTGTTTTGTTTATTAAGAGAACCTTGGTTTCCTGTCCACAGCTGCAAATCCCTTGCCAAATCAAGATTTGCTGGCAAATTTATCAGCGAAAACGAACCTAAATTTTCTAGGAACATCTCCTCTGGAATTCTCATAGAATTTCAGGCCTGGGAGCCGTACAAAATCCATCTTCACGTCATCTATCAGCACGGAAATTACGATAACCTCTAATATTCTCCGGATGTTACCAGCGATTTCGCGATTTTAGTACCTGTTCTCTAGACTTCCATCATGGAATTTCTCAAAATAATGCGACGACACTAAAGATAAGTATGTGTGGTCTTCAAAACTTCAGTCATAAATAAATCATCGCATAATTTGTGGTAAAGATAGAATTTATATTTGTATTTCCCTATCGAATCGAATCGTCCGTCTCTTTCGCTTTGACGTAATAAAACATTACAAAACACAAAAAAATTAATAAACTCTGTTGCAACAACATAGATAATGCTGGAGATATTACGCAGACACGATACTTCTACTTCCTTTACGCAACCCAAGACTCTTAGGACTTACCAAACCCACCCATCAGATTCCCAAGCCCACCGGCACCTTGCTGCAGCTGTCGCATCATATTCTGCAGCCCACTCATGCCGCCCATCTGCTGGAACATCCGCGGGTCAATCATCTTCGCCATCTGCTGGTTAAGTTTGGCCATCTGGGTCGGGTTCACGTTCTTCGTCATATCGCCACTCTTGAACAGTCCCTTGATGCCGCCCATTTTCTTGATAACGGCTGCGAATTTGGTGTACTGCGAAATCAGATCCCGCACTTCGCGTTCCGTTACGCCTGAACCCTGCGCAACACGAATCACCCGGCTCGGCTGCTTGCTGAACAGTTTCGCCCCGTCCTTGTTGTCCAGCTCACCGTCCGACATCGAATCCATCATCGTCATCAGTCGCTTGATGCGTGCCATCGACTCCTGTTCGCCCCCTTTCGTCATGAAGTCCTGCGAGAATCCCGGTATCATGCCCTACGGGTTGGAGAAAAGGATAATCATCTGAAACGAACAAAGTCACCCTTTTCTTAGACACACCATAATTTGCGAAAACGGTCCCATCTTCATGATGTTCTGGAACTGTTCGTACATGTCCCGTATCGTGAACTGTCCGTGCTTAATTTTATCGATCAGCTCCTCGTTGTCATCCAGGTTAAGCTCGTTCACCTTGTCGATCAGCCCTTCGATGTCGCCCATTCCGAGCAACTTGCTGATGAACGGTTTCGTCTTGAACGATTCCAAATCATCGATATGCTCACCGGTGCCAATGAAGATAATGGGGGATTTGGTTGCGGCCACACTGAAAAAAAAATCAACGTTAAAAATACCACTCCGTAAGCATGACCGCAACAGAACATACGCCGACAGCGCTCCACCTCCCTTGGCATGTCCGTCCAGCTTGGTGATGATAACCGACCCAATGTCAACCTTTTCCTTAAATGCCTTCGCTTGCGCCTCGCAAGCCTGTCCGATGGTGGCGTCCATCACGAAGATAATGTTGTCCGGTTTGATAGCCGTCGCAACCGCCAACATCTCCTCGAACAGTGACTCTTCCTGCTTGTGGCGACCGCTGGTGTCCACGATGATAAACTCGAAACCTTCCTTCTTGAACATCTCGACACCATCCTGAGCGATAACGACCGGATCGACCTCCGTATAGCTGCCGTAGAACGGGATGCGTGCTTTCGTAGCGTTTTGCTTGATCTGATCGTACGCACCGGCACGGAACGTATCCGCGCACACCAGGCAGGCTTTCCAGTTCTTTTTCTGATAATGGTAGGCCAGCTTCGTACAGGTCGTGGTTTTTCCTGAGCCCTGTGAAAAACCCGAACAAAACTACGCATTAGACCCATTCCGTGAGGTTATGTACCAGAGAACCAAAAGTCAAACCAAATTTTAGGAGAAAATTGAAAACGTTATCTGCATAAGCACTAGTTATAACATAAATTATTTGGAACGGATTTAAATTTTATCCACCGAGTTTAAAAAGCTACATAATTAAATTTAAAATATTTTCGGTTTCCACAGTTTCTTGAGATAACTTAGCCAAACTTCAATATTTATATACCACGAAATGGATTATTAAATATTTGTTTGAAGATCAGTGATCTTGGTTTCATTTTGTAATAATTTATGAAAGACAAGCATTTTAAAAACAGGTATTTTGAAGGGTTATCACGTCACAAAAATAGAGAATTTTCTAGTTTATCAGATGAACCTGAGTTCAAACATTTTTATACTTGGATTTCTCTAAGCAAACAATGAGGGTCAACAAACCAAAAAAATTTAGTTAAGATCGGTCCACAAATAGAGGAGTACGAACTGTCTCATGAAGTTGTTGTCATGTCACGAAAAGTACGATCCATTCCAGCGTTGCGTGACAACATTTTGACCTATGATGGCGTCATCCCCGACCCCAGTCTAACGGTTGATGAAATATTACACGAAGGAAAAGGTCGGCAATCTCGATCCTCTGGAAATACTGGCTTGTAAGAAACCGCATTCAGTATCTTATTCCGAAAAAGGCAAAGAATATTTCGATTCAGGTTCGTTTCGGGTAACCTTTCCGGGAAAAGTTCTTCCAAAATTTGTGAGAATTGAAAAAGTTGATGTCAAGATGTCGTATGCCGAAATATTCAAAAGGGCAGTGGCAGAAGAGCCCCTAATGCACAAGAGAACCCTTATGGAATTCTGCCAACCGATGGTTGTGAAAATTATACTTCCAATGAAGAACCACACAATTCATTACCGGGTGTCTCGAAAAAAAACTACTGAACTTATTGAATACACAAGTAGTTTTTCAGTATCTTTGAGCGAAATTACATCCTCAACACTTCCAAAAACAACGCCCCAAAGAACACGCAGAACGGTAACAGAAAATTCGAACCGAATCAGTTGTGTTGTGGTAGTAGTTGCGATAACAACCGCTGCGAGACACCAATGAGTCACTCGCGATTGCCATCCAGGCAGTGGCAACGAGACTCTCCATATGGCCTTCCACAAGGCCTTGGCGAATCCACTGAGAAATTTTATAGCATCTACAATCCAAAACATCATGATCATCATCACCAATAAATCCGAACATGTTCCTAAATCCACACTCTCTTCCTCTCGAAAAAAGCTTTTTGACGTAGGACTACGTCTTTCATTTCCATACCGGGGTGTAAAATCAAAGTTTCGAAAACGAAAGCGTTACGCCGGAGACCGAGATTTTGAGTGTTAATAGCTCCTAAACAACTGAACGAAATGGTATGATAAACACTTCATTCGAAAGATAAAATGTCTACGCGTTATATACTTGTTACTTTTTGATCCAAAAACTTGTTTCAATAGTCTTAAAATTGCTTTCAAAACAGGCTATTGAAATCACCAATCGGTATATAAGCGAGCGGCGCTCGGAAATCCACTCAGTTCTAATTGAACAGCGATTGGAGCATGTTGTCGCTGTTGCGGTGAAGCTCTTTATTTATCATGAAAGCGCGGATGAACGGTGTCACCAAGAGCCTGTTTGTGCACCCTAGGCCAGAAGGGAATCTATCAGGAGGAGAGTGATGCCACAAACGGTTCCCTGGGAAGACATCGCTACACACACATACACGCGCGGCTATTAACAGGTGGTTATCGAGTTGGCATTAACCACTGGTGGGCTTCCAGTATCGAGGAAAATGTGGAAATAACTAATCGTTACTGAAAATAATTTGCCAGTTCCTCTGGGAATTTAAAAATACATTCATGTGAAAGAGTTTATTTGAATGTTTTCTATCCATGTAACACTGTGACCAAATACATTTGGTTTTGTGGTTTTTCAATCAATCGCAATTAACAGGATAGCTTCTTAAGATTATTCTTCCCCATCAGTAGGATATTTCCGTATCCAATATTGTATGCGCCCGCAATCGATTATTGCTCAGTCGCCGAAAGTTCCGAGCTCAGAGAGTTCATTCCCCTCTAGTTTGCCTTCCAAATTGCCATCGTAAACCACACCTTCTCTCGATTCAATCACACACAAAAAGCATACTTAAGCGATATTCTGGTGGTGAGACACATTCATTTTTCGTGAGGACATCGACAAGACAACATCGTTGCCTAACGTGCTGGAGGAGGTGGACGGCGAAGGATCGACACATACACGCGCAGAACTCTTTCCGTTAGGATGCCATTCAGCATCGAGAAAGTTCCGGAAAGATCTAATCATTGCTGGAAAATAATCTGCCAGTTCCTTTGGGAATTTTCAAAATATATTCATGTGAAAGAGTTTAATTGAATGTTTTCTATCCATAAAATATCCATATAATACATTTGGGTTTGTGATTTGTCAATCAAGTACAGTTAGCAGGTTAGCTTCTGAAGATTATTCTTCAGAACAAGGTTTTTCGTATCCTATATTGGATGCATAATACCTTGCGCCTCCAACGTAACGCTCTCGTTTTCGAAGTCTCCCAAATATTCATTTATTCATTCATTCAGAATGGATTTAGATTCAACTTCAAACAAATGATCTCTAAATCAACGATAGTCCTACGTCACCCTTGCGGTTATACCATAGATATAACCCACTTCCTGTTTTTCGAGCGAAAAAAAAATACAAACGTCAATCCGCTTTTCATTACGTGAGATATTATTTTAGAATACATCGAAATTTTTAAAACAATTCTACAGTCGAAAATTTTGGTGGCCCTGGAAAGGGCCGATTGTGTGGTTTTGTAAAAGCCGCTGAAGATGGTTGACTGTAGTATTATAGTGACTTCTAGCCTTTTCGCTGGTACGTCACATTCTGTGCTATCTGAGCTAGAGATGGGCAATGTTTCCTGACGTAAGTCTACTACGTCTTTCACTACAAACTTGTCCTGCTTTCGAAAAAATTCGCTCACATGGTACTGAAGTCGCCGGAATACATAATATTTTCAAAGCAATTTCGTAGAGCCGCGGATAGATAGATTTCCTTTCCTCCCACCAAAGCAAAGGGTCGCTTGTTCTCAGCAAATGTGGCTCCACTAAATATTTATCTAACTCAGCTATTGCAGCAGCTTCTGGATCATGTGGAGCTTGAAGATTGCCAACCAATGCATCAAACTCCTCCCATACAGATGACCGCGCTTCATCACCAACGATTGGTGCTGGTTCCGCAGGCGTGTATTCTATGGATGTCATTTTGAGCGTCCTTATCAACGACTGGTATGCATTGTTGTACTTTATATTATCCCCAAAACCTTGCTGCTTGAAGCGCGGATCTAGCAGTATTGATTGGGCTACCAATTCGTCTGACTCAAGATCTGCAAATCGTTTTACCAGCTCCGAAATCAATTCATTACACAGCTTTTTTCTAATCACGGGAACTGATTTCTCTTGCTCCATATAATGTTCAACATGACAAATCATCAGTCGGGAGAGCAAAGCAGTTTTCGATAACGACACAGTTTTCTCCCCGGATATTTCAATCGTTACATCGTTGAACACTTTGAGAATTTTGACTGCGTGCTCTATGGCAACCCAGTCCTGAGACTCCAAAGATAGGCGAGACTCCATAAGTGCCAAAGTAGATACAACCGCTTGTTTGTTGAGCAACATTCGATCCAACATATCATATGTCGAGTTCCAACGAGTTGAAACGTCTTTTTTCAACTTTAGTTTAGGCTCATTCAATGTCTGCTGCATTTCATGGAGCTTGTTCAGAGCATTGGTACTTTGCTTGAAATATTGCACAATTGCTCTGCATTCATCGACGACGTCTTTCATTGATGTTGAAATGGCTGTTTGGACAACTAAGTTGAGCGAATGGGCGAAACATCTCAAATGACGCATTTTAAGAAGTGTGGCAGCTAACTTCATATTTGCTGCGACTCTTCCTGCTTGTGGCGACCGCTGGTGTCCACGATGATAAACTCGAAACCTTCCTTCTTGAACATCTCGACACCATCCTGAGCGATAACGACCGGATCGACCTCCGTATAGCTGCCGTAGAACGGGATGCGTGCTTTCGTAGCGTTTTGCTTGATCTGATCGTACGCACCGGCACGGAACGTATCCGCGCACACCAGGCAGGCTTTCCAGTTCTTTTTCTGATAATGGTAGGCCAGCTTCGTACAGGTCGTGGTTTTTCCTGAGCCCTGTGAAAAACCCGAACAAAACTACGCATTAGACCCATTCCGTGAGGTTATGTACCAGAGAACCAAAAGTCAAACCAAATTTTAGGAGAAAATTGAAAACGTTATCTGCATAAGCACTAGTTATAACATAAATTATTTGGAACGGATTTAAATTTTATCCACCGAGTTTAAAAAGCTACATAATTAAATTTAAAATATTTTCGGTTTCCACAGTTTCTTGAGATAACTTAGCCAAACTTCAATATTTATATACCACGAAATGGATTATTAAATATTTGTTTGAAGATCAGTGATCTTGGTTTCATTTTGTAATAATTTATGAAAGACAAGCATTTTAAAAACAGGTATTTTGAAGGGTTATCACGTCACAAAAATAGAGAATTTTCTAGTTTATCAGATGAACCTGAGTTCAAACATTTTTATACTTG
The DNA here is from genome assembly GCF_029784135.1 of Toxorhynchites rutilus septentrionalis. Lineage (NCBI taxonomy): Eukaryota > Metazoa > Arthropoda > Insecta > Diptera > Culicidae > Toxorhynchites > Toxorhynchites rutilus. Next base: position 177,278,142 of record NC_073744.1, on the reverse strand, counting down.
GATTTCTCTAAGCAAACAATGAGGGTCAACAAACCAAAAAAATTTAGTTAAGATCGGTCCACAAATAGAGGAGTACGAACTGTCTCATGAAGTTGTTGTCATGTCACGAAAAGTACGATCCATTCCAGCGTTGCGTGACAACATTTTGACCTATGATGGCGTCATCCCCGACCCCAGTCTAACGGTTGATGAAATATTACACGAAGGAAAAGGTCGGCAATCTCGATCCTCTGGAACTACTGGCTTGTAAGAAACCGCATTCAGTATCTTATTCCGAAAAAGGCAAAGAATATTTCGATTCAGGTTCGTTTCGGGTAACCTTTCCGGGAAAAGATCTTCCAAAATTTGTGAGAAGTTGATGTCAAGATGTCGTATGCCGAAATATTCAAAAGGGCAGTGGCAGAAGAGCCCCTAATGCACAAGAGAACCCTTTTGGAATTCTGCCAACCGATGATTGTGAAAATTATACTTCCAATGAAGAACCACACAATTCATTACCGGGTGTCTCGAAAAAAAACTACTGAACTTATTGAATACACAAGTAGTTTTTCAGTATCTTTGAGCGAAATTACATCCTCAACACTTCCAAAAACAACGCCCCAAAGAACACGCAGAACGGTAACAGAAAATTCGAACCGAATCAGTTGTGTTGTGGTAGTAGTTGCGATAACAACCGCTGCGAGACACCAATGAGTCACTCGCGATTGCCATCCAGGCAGTGGCAACGAGACTCTCCATATGGCCTTCCACAAGGCCTTGGCGAATCCACTGAGAAATTTTAAAGCATCTACAATCCAAAACATCATGATCATCATCACCAATAAATCCGAACATGTTCCTAAATCCACACTCTCTTCCTCTCGAAAAAAGCTTTTTTCGAGCGAAAAAAAAAATACAAACGTCAATCCGCTTTTCATTACGTGAGATATTATTTTAGAATACATCGAAATTTTTAAAACAATTCTACAGTCGAAAATTTTGGTGGCCCTGGAAAGGGCCGATTGTGTGGTTTTGTAAAAGCCGCTGAAGATGGTTGACTGTAGTATTATAGTGACTTCTAGCCTGTTCGCTGGTACGTCACATTCTGTGCTATCTGAGCTAGAGATGGGCAATGTTTCCTGACGTAAGTCTACTACGTCTTTCACTACAAACTTGTCCTGCTTTCGAAAAAATTCGCTCACATGGTACTGAAGTCGCCGGAATACATAATATTTTCAAAGCAATTTCGTAGAGCCGCGGATAGATAGATTTCCTTTCCTCCCACCAAAGCAAAGGGTCGCTTGTTCTCAGCAAATGTGGCTCCACTAAATATTTATCTAACTCAGCTATTGCAGCAGCTTCTGGATCATGTGGAGCTTGAAGATTGCCAACCAATGCATCAAACTCCTCCCATACAGATGACCGCGCTTCATCACCAACGATTGGTGCTGGTTCCGCAGGCGTGTATTCTATGGATGTCATTTTGAGCGTCCTTATCAACGACTGGTATGCATTGTTGTACTTTATATTATCCCCAAAACCTTGCTGCTTGAAGCGCGGATCTAGCAGTATTGATTGGGCTACCAATTCGTCTGACTCAAGATCTGCAAATCGTTTTACCAGCTCCGAAATCAATTCATTACACAGCTTTTTTATAATCACGGGAACTGATTTCTCTTGCTCCATATAATGTTCAACATGACAAATCATCAGTCGGGAGAGCAAAGCAGTTTTCGATAACGACACAGTTTTCTCCCCGGATATTTCAATCGTTACATCGTTGAACACTTTGAGAATTTTGACTGCGTGCTCTATGGCAACCCAGTCCTGAGACTCCAAAGATAGGCGAGACTCCATAAGTGCCAAAGTAGATACAACCGCTTGTTTGTTGAGCAACATTCGATCCAACATATCATATGTCGAGTTCCAACGAGTTGAAACGTCTGTTTTCAACTTTAGTTTAGGCTCATTCAATGTCTGCTGCATTTCATGGAGCTTGTTCAGAGAGCATTGGTACTTTGCTTGAAATATTGCACAATTGCTCTGCATTCATCGACGACGTCTTTCATTGATGTTGAAATGGCTGTTTGGACAACTAAGTTGAGCGACTGGGCGAAACATCTCAAATGACGCATTTTAAGAAGTGTGGCAGCTAAGTTCATATTTGCTGCGTCATCGGTTACTAGTGCTGTTATTTGCGTGTTTATAGAAAACCGTGTCAAGACAGCAGTAATCCATATGGAAATGTTTTCCGCTGTATGTCTGCCGAAAAATTTCGAGCACTCTAATAAAAAAGTTTTCAATTTCGTATTTTCGTCAATAAAATGAGCAGTCAACGCATAAAAGCTTGTGTTATTGATGCTGGTCCAACCATCACAAGTAAGACAAACTGCTGAGACTGAAGCATCGAGTAATTGTTTTTGAACTGAAGAAAGGACATCATTATAAACAGCCGGTAATAGGCTAGTCGTGAGCGTTTTTCTGCTGAGAAGTTGATATGACGGATTCAACAATTTCAACAATTTTTTTAAAATTCCACGTCTTCAACTATCGAGGGGTGAAATTCCTTGCAGATCATCTTGAGTAACTGTATGTCACATAGCCTGCTTTTTATTTTTCCACCAATTTTTTTTATAGGAGGTTTAATCGAATGGTTTTGTCCTACACCACAATGTATGTTTTTTTCATCGAAGTGCTGTGGTATTTTTGCATTTTATTAGGCTTCTTTTATTGAAATTGAAACTTCTTCCGTACTTCATTGCTTGAAATCGAATTTATTGCCCAATAAAGTTATTCGAAATTAAATTGATGGTATTTGGTAGCTAAGAAATTAAGCTATCATTTGGTGCAAAAACTTTATAATCTGATTGCTTCCCAAAGACATGAAACATTATTAATGTTGCTGTTAGATTTTTCGAACAGCTGGTCGTTAGCTGGCTAACAAAGACGTTGTAACAAATGAGCTCTTGTAGCAAACATATTATTGAAAAATAAGTAGAACAAACTTAAGTTAAACGGTTTCATTGTGATTCAACATAAAAACAAACAAATAATGTACTGACAGCTTAGAAATTATTAGACAAGTAACCTCTTCCTTCATGAACCCCTTGGCCTATGATTTAATTTCCAAAATAATGGACCAAATGCAAACAATTCGATGGGTCCACATCCAATAATTTCACTACTTTTCTGAGCGTACTAGCGCCCTATGGTATGCAAGTACACCACGAGTAAAATTCGATTTTGTAGGTGAAAGGGTTAATCTAGAAGAGATCGATATTGACCCCTTAGGGTAGAATGTTACATGAACCAACCTGTTATAATAATGACAAATATTTTAGTAGAAATATTGATGTTGTAATTTGTATTAATAATTATTAATTACACTTGATTTTTACTGAATTTTATGCCTATAAGTATTTTGTATGAACGAGAAAAAGATAAAATTTTTAGAGAAATTTGGCTATAGAGGTCGATAATATCACTTCATTCTATAAAGGGGTCTCTTGCTCAAAATAGTCTGAGAATCCCTTATATAGAACATTAATGAGACTCAAATAAAATCGTGGAGTATATGATGAAACCATAATCCGATGCCGTCTTGGACTTCCATGTTACATAAATATACTAGTCAAGCCCTTTCATTTGATACCCATATTGATGGGGTTTCGAAAAAAATACAAACTTCGCTATTTTGTGATGACGGCCATTTTGGATTTCCATTTTTCAAAAATAACTGTGTTCTACTAGTCAAGCCCTTTCATTTGATACCCATATTGATGAGGTTTTGAAAAAAAAATACATATTTCACTATTTTGTGATGGCGGCCATTTTGGATTTCCATTTCTCATAAATAACTGTGTTCTACTAGTCAAGTCCTTTCATTTGATACCCATATTGATGGGTTTTGACATAATTTGTAGTCTGCCATTTTGTAACTGCCGCCATCTTGGATTTCCATTTTACATAAACAACTGTATCCTACTAGTCAAGTCCTTTCATTAGATAACCATATTGATGGGGTTTCGAAAAAAATACAAATTTCGCTATTTTGTGATGGCGGCCATTTTGGATTTCCATTTCTCATAAATAACTGTGTTCTACTAGTCAAGCCCTTTCATTTTGATTTCAAGAAAATATGTAATCCGCCAACATTTACAAACATACAAGCAGCCAAATAAAACCTCTTAAAACGCAGCATGGGAAACATATATTTCTTCCGCACTGCCGCAGGCCACGGTTCGTCAGAACGAGCATACGATCCAAGGTTCATCACCAAAAAGCCGGCTCTTAAAAGAAACACGGTTCTTTTATAAACCGCGGTTCTTTTTTGAACCGTGGTTCTCGAATGAACGGCTCTTAAATGAACCACGGTTCACAAAAGTCCCACGGCTCATTTAAGAGTCGTTCATTCGAGAGCCGCGGCTCATTTTTAATGAACCGTGGGTCGTACGCTCTTCCTGACGAACCGGCTTAAATGAGCGGCTCGTGAGCGCTCGCCCATCTCTAATCTGAGCTTTCCTTAAAGTTCGAGTCATGAGAATTCATTCACATTTATTCATTGCCATTGAATTGTCAGGAATGTTGTGACCAGTGTTGTAAACGGTCGACATTCCTCTCAACCATCACATACTGCCCTTGCTCAAGAGTTACGGCTCAATATGTATTGCGAATGTAACCAAGAATGCATTGCTCGGTTCTAACAGTCACATCAGAAATAAACGCACAGCCGCAAACACGACTATCAATTGAACGCTTATATGTTTTCTCTTTCTGTCGACCGTACCCAGAAGAGCGATGAAAATATGCTATTTCCATTCTACCATTCGTGCTCAAAACCATCCCTCAATTCCGGCTAATATGACTGTAGTTTTAATGTCATTTGACATTAAAACTGCAGTGGTGTGCATTCTTTTTCTCCCTTTATTCTGCATTCAAGCGTAGCTGCACATATACATCCACCTGCTCACTCACACATCCATACACGATGGATGGTATTCAGACGGATTGCTATATCAAAGCAACCGTCGAACTCTTCCCTAGCAAGTGCGAATGCGTTGAATGAACGTTTTCAGCGGTGAGCGTTCCCCGTGAACACTGTTGTTTAATTACGGGGCGATGGATATCTAATGTATAGGACGAAAAAAAGCCGAAATGTCATATGACATTTTTAGTTCGACGGTTGTTTGACTGTTCATTTTATGATGTTCATTAATGGCACAGCACATACGTCTCCATGAACAGTCATACGATGGTGACCATTAGCAACACTGGTTGTGACTGTTCATTTTCAATATCCCGATAAGTGTGTGATTTTCTCATTGAGTCAGTTGCTCCGAAAGCGCAACGTAAATCGGTGGCGCAAGCGGAAATGCCAACAAAAGAGCAAGATCTGCACGCACACACACAGCTAAAGATTGCATAGGCTTGAACGGCGAGGAAGCTTTCTGCAGAATCGATCCGAGTAACGAATGCAAACTTCGTCAGCCAAAGCTGAATGTTGGCAATTTCATACGGTAATTCTATAGCACAGTTTAATCCGTTTGCTAAAAACAGGAAGTGGGTTATATCTATGGTATAACCGCAAGGGTGATGTAGGACTATCGTTGATTTAGAGATCATTTGTATGAAGTTGAATCTGAATTCATTCTGAATGAATGAATATTTGGAGAACTTCGAAAACGAGAGCGTTACGTTGGAGGCACAAGGTTTTATGCATCCAATATTGGATACGGAAATATCCTACTGATGGGGAAGAATAATCTTCAGAAGCTATCCTGTTGATTGCGATTGATTGAAAAATCACAAAACCTAATGTATTTGGTCACAGTGTTACATGGATAGAAAACATTAAAATAAACTCTTTCATATGAATGTAATTTTAAATTCCCAGAGGAACTGGCAGATTATTATCAGTAACGATTAGATATTTCCACATTTTCCTCGATACTGGAAGCCCACCAGTGGTTAATGCTAACTCGATAACCATCTGTTAATAGCACTTGATTGAAACATATTTGGTCACAGTGTTACATGGATAGAAAACATTCAAATAAACTCTTTCACATGAAAGTATTTTTAAATTCCTAGAGGAACTGGCAGATTATTTTCCGGATCTTTCTCGATCCAAACGGAAAGAATTCCGCGCGTGTATGTGTGTGTGTGTGTGTAGCGGCTGCTTCGAGATCTTCCCGGGGAACCGTTTGTGGCATCACTCTCCTCCTGATGGATTCCCTTCTGGCCTAAGGTGCACAAACAGGCTCTTGGTGACACCGTTCATCCGCGCTCTCATGATAAATGAAGAGCTTCACCACAACAGCGACAACATGCTCCAATCGCTGTTCAATTAGAACTGACTGGATTTCCGAGCGGCGCTCGCTTATATACCGGTTGGTGATTTCAATAGCCTGTTTTGAAAGCAATTTTAAGACTATTGAAACAAGTTTTTGGATCAGAAAGTAACAAGTATAGAACGCGTAGACATTTTATCTTTCGAATGAAGTGTTTATCATACCATTTCGTTCAGTTGTTTAGGAGCTATTAACACTCAAAATCTCGGTCTCCGGCGTAACGCTTTCGTTTTCGAAACTTTGATTTTACACCCCGGTATAGATGAAAGACGTAGTCCTACGTCAAAAAGCTCAAAATATTACCATTGCGGCCGTGTCTTGGACACCACCATTTTATGTTCGTGTGTTCGGAATTTGAGTCAAAAATTAAATGTTCGAAATTTGAGTCAAGACAGTATTTTTTACATCGGAATTGGAGTCTTTTGAAGCGTTTCTGACAAGTGGAATTGGAATTGCATATTCACTATGTAAAACGAAAGCATTTTAACTGAGACGGAAACCTTGCATGGTTCAACAATTTAATTTATTGACACTATTATGAGCATTCTGTACTTCGTTATCTTCCTCAACGAATTTCTCCTTTTTGGTCAGTGTTCGAGAACGATGCTGATAGTGAATGAACTGGTTGTGTGGATAGTGTATGTAATCCTCCCTTTACATCCAACGTATTTCGTCTGCAATGTGCAGTCTTTCCCTTTATACACACCGTGTCAATACGACACAGCCCTGCGCTCATATTTCGCCCACTTTTAGGAACACTCGTGTCTGGGCAGCGGTGAAGGTAAGACGTGTGCTCTGTAGCTGAAGTGTAAAGCAATTCCGAAATGGCTGGTCTCATGGTGGCTGAAATCTGCACATTGGCGATCCTGCCAGGAGGCTGTTTTTTTCCAACCTAAAGAACAATTTGGAAATATTGTTTCTGCCGCTTAGAGACCGGTCATCCGGGAGTTCCAGTGCGTGTTGGAAATTAGTGAGTGATATTAGCCAAGATGAAGGAAGAAAGAGGGAAAGGAGACGGAAAACACGGTTCATCGTTTAATGATTTTTTTTTTGCATTTTACCTAAACTGAATAAATGTGTTTTCGAATTTTCTGAGTGATTCGGGAGAGTTTGATGATATGCCATCGGCTGACGCGTTTGGTACCGATAATCAGTATCAGTATCTCTATTAACGTATGAAGCAATTGGGAGAAACACTAAAGCAACAATTGAGAGGCATGGATACCAGTCACGAGGATCCGCATGGGAATTACCGGAGCTGGAATACCGCCAACTTGAGCGCGAGTGCATGCTCAGAAATTATTCGATGGGAAAACATTCGGCCATTCCCTGACAACGTATTTTTTTGACGCAGGATTACGTCTTTTATTTCTGTACTGTGGTCTAAGTTAGAATTTTCGAATACGAAAGCGTTACGTTGGAGGTGCAAGGGTTTAAACGTTAATATCTCTGCCGGCTAAACGAAGTGGTATGATAATCACTTTATTCAAACGATAAAAGTATCAATGATGCATATAAATGGTGCCTCTGGCTATGTATTCGATAGAGGAAATTTCGAAATGTTTTATTTGGGGTAAATGGAATATTTCATTATTTCAAAGAAGCCGCTGCGTTAGATAAAAGCAACACTGCCAATCTAGAATGTTCACGAAGCTTTGAGTAGATTGATGCGGAAGCTCATGTGGGTTCCGTACATCGCTGGTTTTCATACCATTGGGTGCAGAGAGTTTGTGTACAATCGGTTTGAATGTAATGGTTGTTGGTTTTATACATTGACAAAAATATATAATTGTGATGGTGGAACAAATATAAAATCGTCTTTGGCGGCAGTCAATAAAAACCTGCTCGACGCGAGGAATCAGAAATCAAAAACAGACGCAAAGGCTCGAGAAGTCGCAAGGTGGGCAACTCACCAACTTCCAAGAAGCTATCTCTACAGAACATTCAGAAAGCTAGAGAATCTACCAGGACATTGCTCTACAGCCACTCCGGGTAGAAATTCCAAATCCTAACGTTGAACATCAAAGACAAGCCAAGAGAACATCTCAATATTTGAAAAATTTCATAACAATTGTGGAAGATGAAGCAATTTGAAATCTAACAAGTAAAAAGTGGGATATTTAATTATGTATCTGACAGCAACTCAACTATTTATCCATGAGTTTTAGTTTTTTTTTCGGAAGAGGGGTGATGTGTGGATAGTGTATGTAATCCTCCCTTTACATCCAACGTATTTCGTCTGCAATGTGCAGTCTTTCCCTTTATACACACCGTGTCAATACGACACAGCCCTGCGCTCATATTTCGCCCACTTTTAGGTTTAGTACAACCCTGCATCATCCAACCCAATCACGCAGCACGAACACTCGTCCTCTTTCGTGTCTGGGCAGCGGTGAAGGTAAGACGTGTGTTCTGTAGCTGAAGTGTAAAGCAATTCCGAAATGGCTGGTCTCATGGTGGCTGAAATCTACACACTGGTGTATTAATATCAATGAATGACAAAACTAGGGATATTTCCTTTTGCTCACATTCCGTGAACGCAGAGCAGAACGAAAAAGAGAATGAACGAAACTGAATGAATCAACTGTGAGTAGCTTGCTATGATTGTGAGGTTTGGCGTTGGTTCATTTTCGGTATCCCTAATGCAATGGTATAATGGTCGAATGTGGTCGGAAATTCAGCTGAAAAGATTGATGTGGAACAGATATTTCTAAGCACTGTAACATAGTCTCCTTTTAGCTTGATACACTTGACTCAGCGTTCCTCCAACTTCTTTAATCCATCTGAAAAATACGTTATCTCGAGGTCTGCAAAGTAGGCATCCGTGGCGGCGTTAACCTTCTCATTTGACTCAAATTTCTGCCTTGCGAGTGACTTTTTCAAGTTTGGAAACAAAACAAAGTCGCACGGGGCCAAATCTGGAGAATACGGTGGATGGGGCAGCAGTTCGTAGTGCAATTCGACCAATTTGGCGACGGCGGAATTTCCATTTTTCTAAAATCCACGGACACGCCCGCTTCCACACACGGTCCATACAAAACTACGAGTCCGCTTCGGCTGAAATTTTGACAGTAACCCTTTATGAGAATGTCCTACCCGATGATTAATCTCTCTTGCGATACTGACACCATCGGTCAATGAGTCTAAGTACTTATCGGACCGCCCTCGTATAATCCATACGCATGTTTCACCTCGGTTTACTTTTTCAGCGAACCATAGCGGTAAGTTAATTGAAAGCCACTTCTGTTTTTTTACCTGTGCGCATCCACAAGAGCACCAGCCAGAGCGCACACGTAAGAGTTCACCAAATAAGGTTATAAGGTTATAAAGTTATCTTCAGTGACGAAAAAAGTTCAATTTGGATGGTCCTCGATCAGGAACAATATTTTTCAACCAGGAATTTTGGTGGATGCTCGTGCATACTTTGAACGGGATTCTGTGCAACTGAAAAGCTCAAGATAGCTTCCATGTAGTTCAAAATGAATAGCAAGAATTACAGACGTATTCTGGAATCTCCTACCGTTTTCACGTAGATATAGTCGCAAAAATTCATATTCGAGCAAAACAATGCTACGATTCATACCAGCAAGGAAACTAGGCAATGGATTAAGAATCAGAAACTTAATTTTTTGGACTGGCCGGCTCGCTCTCCAAACGAGAATCCTGTTGTTTCGCAGTGGTTCAAGGAAAGGCGTATCAAAGTTATGGAGTGACCAGCACAGTCTCCCGACCTCAATCCGATCGAGCATCTCTGGTCAGTTTTGAAAATTTAGCTCCAGGAGCATAAACCTATCTCAACTGAATGGGACACAACCAACCCGAATACAACTGCCCAGCTTGTTGCGTTGATGCCACGACGATGCCGAGCAATTATTGAAGTCAAGGGTGATTACACGAAGTACTGAAACTATGTGAACCAGAGGGGTGGATAAACTTTTTTTTGTGTTATTTTTGACGTAAGACTACGTTTTTCAATTCTGTACCGAGGTGTAGGTTCAAAGTTTCGAAAACGAGAGAGTGACCCTGAACTGGAAGGTTTTGAACGTTAATACCTCTTTTCCGGTTGAACGGAGCGGTATGATAATCACTTCATTCGAAAGACAAAATGTCCACGAGTTATACGATTGTTAATTATTGACCCGAAAACTTGTTTCAATAGCTTTAAAATTGCTTAGAAAACAGGTTATTGGAACCGTATAAAAACTCGCATACGCTCTGCAAATCTATACCTATTCTAAGATACCAATTTGTGTGCTATCCACACAAAACCCGTCACATCATGCCCAAGGACATCCAGCTTGCCCGTCGTATCCAAGGAGAACGTGCTATTACCTTAGCATATAATCACCGGCCCTTTTCAGGGACACCAAATTTGATGGATTAGAGTTCAGAAAAGTTTCTGCTGGCCGAACTGAAAAGAGCATTGAGCGAAAAACGTGGTGTCCATGATAATTGGATACCGATGTGTGCCATTGACTCTGGATTCGTATTCATTATACGAAATATATGACAAGATGTAGTGGATATTTCACCATATCGAAGAAATCACTTTGATGAAAGCTGCGTTACAAAATTATTTGTGTACGAATGCCGCAATCGATAGTCGGTTCTAATTTGCGCTGGGTATTTCTTCGGAGGACTCGATTCCTTCTTTGAGCATCAATAATCTCTTTCTGGCAAAAGGAAGTGGTATGATAATCACATTATTTGAAAGATGAAATGCAGTCCCCTTTCAACCTCCAACATCTTTTTCTCCCATTTATCGTTTTTCAATTCCATTTCTCTTCTCATTTAGCGAAAACCGAGATATCGATGATAACTCGATACCGAAGGGTACCGTTGACTATGGATTTGATAGTAAAGAATACGATATGATATGGTGTAGTGGATATTATCGAAGTGGATATTATATGACATATCGAAGAAATCACTTTTAAGAAGTCAGCGTTATAAAATCATTTGTTCACAAATGCTGCAATCGATCGTCGTTATTGGGAAGTTGGAATTGTTGGGAAGGGTGTCTTATTTTTGCTGTGTAATTCCGAGGGGGAATCCATTCCTTCTCAATCGTTAATAATCCTCCTCCTGATCATCGATGGTTCCAATTGTCGGAGCTTGGGAAGGGGGTACTATTTGCGCTGGATATTTCCGAGGAGGAAATGATTCCCCCATTGAGCGTTTATAATTCTGTTCCGGCTAGACTTTATTCGGAAGATGAAATGACTGATTTGTATGCTTGTTACTTATTGATTGCTAAGTCAACGTTAGTCCTACGTCCACCTTGCGGTTATATATAACCCACTTCTAGTTTTTTTTTTTACTTTTTACAACATCATGTCTCAAATGCAAGAGAATTTGTTATTTTTTATTGCGAACTCGCATAAATTGGCTTTGTTTTTACATAAATAATATTGTGAATTTACTTGACTGTTGGATTCTGAGGTCATTTCAGCTACCTGTTGTTTTTTCGAGGGGTGATTGAATTCATGGAAAACCCAAACGGATCACCCCTTCAACTTTGTTCAAATGTCAAAAAGCAAGTTAAAAACAAGCCATAAATAAATTAACTGGTTAAATAGTGTTCTGAAAAAAAGGTTCGATATACAATTTTACGATTGGACTACAATAGTTTTCCTGTATTTTTTTTGTAATAATAAATATTTATAGCTTTCCAGAAGGCGGATGACATTCCGAACAAATTTTTTGGTGAGGTTGCTGGTTTTCGTAATTTGAAGCTCCTGGAATCAGGTCATGATAGAGACAGCTATGAAAATACAGAGAGAAACAATATAGTAAGAAAATATAACAAATCACTACCATCTAACTTTCATTCTAAGGAAACCAGTGGTACAAAGACTCTATCGTTTTTTTCAGGATTTGAGTGAAGATCCAGCTGCAAATTGTGGATCCAAAGAAGATTTTACATTAGTTAATTTCGTACACAACATTTATCGAACTCGATGTACAAAAGAGATGGGATGTGAGATGGACAATGGAGCAGACTGCGGTTATGACCGATATCATACATCCAAAAGTGTGAACACAGAAAGACTAAGAAGCTATACACATTAAACGATTTGAGAATAAATACCAAGTTGTTATCAAAATGGCGTGAAAGTTAACATTCCGTTGAGAGTACATCACATACATTGTGGAAAATAGTGAGCAAAAAAACTGTATTTCGAACAAAAAGCAAAAGCAAGAGTGCCAGCCACTCAGGAAATTTCCAATTGCATCAAACAGTTGAGAGCAATATACTCGCACTGCATTGCGTTATACGCTTCGTGGGAAAAGTGGACGAATTACATCCTTGTGCAACCGGGAGATGTGTATTCAAAGTTAATGATGGAAGCTCCGCCGGATCAATACTTTCTCCTGTTCCGAGCTGTGTCACTCTCGGAAGGAAACTCACTTCAAGCGACTTATCATAGTCTACAATTGATTTATTATATTACCGAGAGTATTTTGTCATCTAACGATATTTTGTATGAACGAACTGACTCCTTCGTTGTGAAAGCTTCGTTTGTTCATGCACAGATACAAGAACTCAACGTGAGAAATTTCGGTTCATTGTTGGATCCAATGAATTTTTTGGTGCCGCAAAAAAAAACGAATTCAGAATTTAGGATCGAAATTACTGATGCCAACGATAATAACCACTAATTTTAGTACTAATTTTCTTGCACGGATTTATTAGATGGATAAAATAAAGAGAACATTCATCAATTCTTGATTTCCGGCCAAATTCTCCTTTAAACATTAACTTCTGTCCTATAATTCATATACTGGATATCCTCGGTTTCACATGATTTCTCTATTTGAAATGGCAACTTCGCTAAGAAGCAAGAGCTGATAAAGATCCCATTGAAAACAGCTTAACTCATAATTTTTATTTTGATGTAAACTCGACGTATCCGCATAGTTTCTATCCAAGAGTTTCGAAGTCATTCCATATGCATGTAGTATAGAACCAGGTTCATCAGCCAGGTTCGTTTGTCTACATCATGCTTTCGGAAAGTCGTTTGCTACGACTTATTATTCCTCCTTATTCATGAATTATGTTCCAGTTATAGCGGATTCGTTTTTAAAACTGAGTCAGTGCCAAACTGACTCTGTAATAAAAAAAAGTTTTCAGTTTCACGAATGCGGTGGTTTGTTGGTGTGCGTTATATAGTCTGATTTGTTTATATTTACGACGGCAAATGTACAGTGTCGACGTCTGGTGGTGATATTAGTGCTTGGGAGGTAAATTGTTCTCCATCAGATCAGAAGTGCAGTGTAAACATATAAAAGTTTGAATGAAAATTTTTACTTAATATTGTTTGATTACCTAACACATGTAGTTCTGACACTCACTTAACCATTTGTCGATGCATTTCCTGTTTGTTCCACAAATAATTACTATTATAATATAAATCCATCATTAGACACAGTTTTCGTTCAATATTCTGCGATATCGGAAAAAAACTTTTATTTAATCACATAAAATAAATATTCGATACGTTAAAGTAAATTTTCATTCATAATTTTGATTTTGAAATTTATTCCACCTGAATATCCATCATTATTTTCACCTCCCAATGAAAGCACACGTAGCTTAATGCCGTCTACTCTACTCTTCAAAATCAGAATCCGAATTGGATTACGATTCCAATAATACAAAAGCAAAAGCAGCAGGTTTTCCATTTTCATAGTCTTTATTTTTAGATTTTCCAAAACAATATTCGGAACTTGACAGTTCAGTATAGTTGTATTGGTGAACCCGAGTGCCAACCCGTGAAACATCTCAGTGCGAAACTAACAGCTTTCTGGGCGAACCTAAGACAAGACCAGACAACTGGCTTCTTACTCTTCTTCGTCGTCCAAAAACGAAGCCATGACATGAAGATGCCAGAGCTGCCAAATATTATAAAATATCGGATTTTTCAAATTTCTATTTTAATGAATCGTAACATTTGGTTGGTGCGAATTCAATGATTATTGCATATTTTCAAATAGACAATCTCAAAAATATGCTTTAAAAGGATAAAATAAGTCTTTTAAATACCCATATCTATAATATAATCGTTTCCAAAACAAATTTGGGATTTTTTTTAGCAAATAAATCTAATCTGACAACCGTTACAGCGTTATGCAGATTCTCATTGTCTGAACCAAAACATTCTATCTTATTATATGAGCAGGAATACAACCAAAACAACGTTAGGAAGCCATTTTATTCATACAAAACGTAATTCAAAAATAAAAATGAAGTGTAAAGCCTTAAATTGTGAGCGAAGGACGGATACTCATCCTGAGTATAAATTTTATCGGTTCCCTCAAGACAAAAATATTCGGAAAGAATGGATTCGATTTTGCGTGAACAGTGAATTAGAAGTTCCATTCTTTGAAATCAAATCAAGCACAAGAATATGTAGCGTAAGTATTAAAAACTAATTCTAAAACATATCCTAATACTAGTATATATACAGGCTCATTTTGTTGATGGGAAATACAATGAAAATGGAGTTACGAAAATTCCGACCTTAGCTGCATCCGCGAATGAGGAATGGGAAGAGATACAAAGTATTGAGAACAATTATGATTTGGTTGACGTATATGAAGGAGATAAACAACTACAGGAAGAAATATTTCGTTTGAAACATCAAATTTCCAAGCTGAAAAGGTAGTGTGTCAAAAAATATGTTATTTTCTAATATTTTATATTGATGTAACCGTTAATAGAATTGTAAAACAATGGAAGAAAAAATGCGGATATCTGACCTCGAGAATTCGTGGAAAACAACCCTTGAAGAAGCTTTTCAGAGAAGATCAAATTAAGCTATTAACAGGAGAGGTTAAAAAAGTGAAACGTTGGTCCAATGAAACGATTACGGAAAATTTACAAATTCGGTTTGCATGTCAAGGTGGATACGACAAGCTTATTCAAAAAGGCTTCCCGTTCCCATCCACGAGGACTCTACTACGCCAAATTGAAGGAGTTCGTTTCAGTCCTGGTATGTAATTATAATCATATGTCTCATCGCATGTTAATATATGAAATGATATTTTGTAGGTATTCTTGAAGATATATTCGAGCTGCTACAACATAAAGTCTCCACAATGTCGGTTGAAGAAAAGGACTGCGGATTGGTTCTAGACGAAATGAGCATAGACGAGGCAAATGAGTTTTGCCAAAATACGAAGCAGTTTGTTGGAACAACAACGCTTCCTATGTCCCAAACTTTAGCCTGTAAAGCTTTGGTATTCATGCTAGTTGGAATCGCAGCGCGCTGGAAACAGGTGGTTGCTTTCGAGTACACCGGCAACTCTATACAAAAAGAGTTTTTGAAGAATGCTGTATTGTCTGCAGTTTCAAGAGCAGAGGGAATCAGTTTGCGTGTCCATTTTATAACAACAGATTCCGGGTCCGAAAACCAGCGCATGTGGAAGGATTTGGGGATCGATATTCGTCGCAAAAATGAGACATTAAATGCTGCGATACCTCATCCAAACGCTGAGAACAGAATGCTAGAGATCATACCCGATCCCGTACACGTATTTAAAAATACAGTACATGGCTGGTTGAACAATGTCTACCTGAAAGTTCCGGATTGGTATGTTCGTGAAAAAAAGCTAACATCCAATATTGTTCATCGAGACCATTCAACCACAATCGTGAACTCCGAAATAAACAACACGTTGCGGCTTTGTCACAGACTAACGGCCTCGGATGTGTGCTTTGACAACAGAACATCTTCAATAGATAAAATGAAAGTATGCAACGCAACAAAATATTGCAACAGGACGGTGGCTGCAGCATTGAAGTTTCATGCGGAAATACGAGAATTACCGGAGCTTCTTACTACCGCATGCTTCATAGAAGACTTTGCTCGATGGTTCGAGCTTATCAATAATAGGGCAGAAGAAAAAGTATTTTGTTTGAATGATCCTATGAAATATGACGAGGATATCGCTCATCTGAAGACCATGGTGCGGTTAATGTATGATCTCCAAGTAGGACACGGACATTGGAAACCATGGCAAACAAGTGTAATCGTTTCCACGAATGCAATTGTGAGGTTGACAGATCGGCTTTTGCATGAAGGACACCCACAAATATTTACATCGCGGTTCGTCCAAGATTGTCTGGAGAGTCTTTTCTCATTGATTCGTGCAAAGCAACGACGCCCAACTCCATTGCAATTCAGCAATAACTTGAAAATTGTGACTCTTTCGCAATACATGACCGTAGTACCGAATGCTTCGTATACAGCCGATACACAACAACATCTTATTGGATTGATAGATTTGCTATCAAAGCGGCGTGAAGAATGTTCAGCCCAGAAATTGATGGACAATGAAGCAGCATCGACATCATATCGAATTTCAGCTTCATCTAATTCTAGTGATAATGTGGATGATATGAATATTGAATTCGACTATGAGTACACCGTCGATGAAGCGAAAACTTTTCTCGACAGAACAAAACAAAATTCGTTGTTCTATATAGCTGGTTTCATCATCAAAAAAATTATTCAGCGGGAAAGAACATGTCAGCAGTGTAACAAGAGATTGGTAGTCAGCAAAACACAACCTAGATTGTATCAACCGTCTCTTTTTTCATATTTGCGAGCTACAGCTTCTAACTCTCCCATCTGCATAGTGAATGATGAGACTTTTAATTTCTTCTTAGCAATGGAAATTCTATTCCGAAATATGAAATCGCATTTGGAACCTAACGAAGCTGATTTGCCGAAGAAAATGGCAGGAGAAATGTATGTTTTGCCATCCACTTTATTCCATTGTGAAAAAACAAGGAATGACATTATAAAAAAATTTATATCTTTTCGTTTAAAAAGCGGAGAAAACAAAAAAACAAGGAAACGAAAATTTGATAGCAGGAGCATGGCATGGTAGAAATAAAATATATTAGTATCAGAAACCAAATAGATTATTATTAAACTAAACTTATGTCCATTTCCATTTTAGTGTTGTCCGAAAACTCATTTTTTCCACTTTTTCCCAAAAATGACTTTTTCAAAAAATCATAACTTTTGAACCTCTGAACCGATTCAGATGATCAATAAATCTAATTGAAGCCAATGAGGTAGATTTTTAATAGAAAAAATATTGAAAAAAGTATTGAACTTGGAAAGAGGGTTCTAGAGAGGTGTTTTTTTCGTTTTAGAGTCATTATTTTGTAAATTTAACATGTTTTAAGTCTTCGTTCAATATTCTTATGTGACTAGACTAGACCTATGCGACTAGAATCCTATCTTTCCGGTAAGTGTGATATTTTTTCAAAAAAGATTGGCTTATTGGCTTCAATTTAATATGTCGATCATCTCAATCAGTTCAGTAGTTCAAATGTAATAAATTTTTGCAAAAAATTATTTTTGGATAAGAGTGGAAAAATGATTTTACGGACGACCGGTTAACTTTGAAAAGTCACTCAAAAACACAAAAAAGCCTATCTGATATCGAGATATGTTATGTAATAAATCCTCAGCTTTCAAGAAAAAACATAAAATATAAAAACATAAAAACAAAAAACATAAAAATAACAAAAAACTACTACAATCAATAGTTACGAAAACAAAATTCGATTTCTTGGCAAGCCTAATATTTTTCCAAAAAAGATTAATTGGCTTCAATTTGATATATCGATCATCTAAATCGGTTCAGTGATTCAAAAGTTATGAATTTTTAAAAAAGGCACTTTTAGGAAAAAGTTGAAAAAAAATGATTTTTCGGACCACCCTAAAATAAGAAAAGGTCACCAATCTGAGGAGCACTATATCGGTTTGACATGAAATGGATGTATATATATATATATATATATATATATATATATATATATATATATATATATATATATATATATATATATATATATATATATATATATATATATATATATATATATATATATATATATATATATATATATATATATATATATATAAATTTTTCAATTCAATCAAAATATAGTAACAAAATAATTAGGTAAAACGTGTATACAATTCCTTCACATTTCCTCTAAACTAAGTATCGTAATATCAATTAAATTCATTTTTTTTTTCTAAATTCAATACAAACCCAACGTAATTTATTTTTATTGGCAACACTGGAAAAATCGACTTTGTTCACAAAATTTATCGAAATCGACCAATCAGAAATCAGAACGACTGACAGAAATTTGGTCCGTAAAAGACCCCCTATTGTCTGATCTTATCTTAGGGGCGAACTAGTGCATGCTGTTATCATTCATTTAAATCTCACGAAAACACGATAGTATGATTTGTCACATATGACATATTTATCTGTCAAAAGCAAACGCGACTATTTTTACGACCGTTCCAAACGCGACTATTTCGAACCGTCGTGTCCAGTTAGCTAATAGACGCACAATAATAAACTGGACAACAATTAACCGTGTTTTAATTTTCTGGTGGGTTTTTTTTGGAAGAAATCTAATTTTTTACTGGACTTTATGCATACTTTACGTCAAATAATTAGATTTTCACGATCATTACACATACAAAATGATTTAAAATTGAGTAACATCAAGTAGGCCAACCAGAAGGGCCAAGAGTTGAATATAGCAGATCTAGGCCCACCTTTTACAGTTCGTTTCAGGACCACCCCAACTTTTTCCAAATAACGGCATGCCGTGTAAAGCAACACGTAGATTCAATTTATATAGTTTATTCCGATGAACATACCATACGCAATAAAAATGCCTTATGGCGGGTTTACATTAGGGAGATCTATAGCTATAGATGGATTTATTCACGTGAAAACAGGTGTAATCGGGTGAGAATAAATATGATACACTTATTCGAGTTATATATATATAACTTGAATAAATTCAGCATTGGTAAATGACTGGACTAAGCGTACCATCGGTACTTCGCGTACCTGCAGGCATAAAATAGACCCCATTCGTGGTCCTTAGCTTCCTGTCCAGTAACTCCTATCCCTACCTCCCCGTGGTACCGGCTGGGGTACGAGTAACCATAGTGAAGATCGGGTAACCAACCCCGGTGGGATCTTGGTCGTATGCTGACAGGGAAGGGGGCCTATCCGAGCGTCTGTTCACCATGGAGGTGCGGCTCAAAACAGCGTCTGATCCCCATGTTAGGGGCGGCTGATCACTGTCTTCGTGCCAGCGGGGACTCTAAAAAGAGCTGTGCACGACGGTCCTCCGGCGAGACAGGGGGTTGGTGCAGGCCCTGCAAGCCATCCGTAAAAATAAAACGCACAGGAAAATTCACAAAGAAATTCGAGACAGGACAATCGGACTATACCTACGCAAAGAACACGGACTAGAGATTGGAAACTCGGAACATGGAACTGCAAGTCTCTCAATTTTCTTGCGAGTACCCGAATTCTTTCGGAAATATTGAGAGCCCGCAATTTCAACATCGTAGCGCTGCAGGAGGTGTGCTGGAAAGGTTCGATGGTGCGATCGTTCCATGGTGGATATACCATCTATCAGAGCTGCGGCAACACACACGAGCTGGGTACAGCTTTCATCGTGATGGGGGAGATGCAAAAACGGGTGATTGGTTGGTGGCCGATCAATGAAAGAATGTGCAGATTGAGGATGAGAGGCCACTTCTTCAATATCAGCATTATCAACGTCCACAGCCCCCATCTAGCTAGCACCGATGACGATAAAGAAGAATTCTACGCGCAGCTAGAGCGTGAATACGATCGCTGCCCTAAACACGACATCAAAATCGTCATCGGTGATTTGAACGCTCAGGTCGGCAAGGAGGAGGAATTCAGACCGGTAATTGGTAGGTTCAGCGCCCATCAGCGAACCAACGAAAACGGCCTAAGACTTATCGACTTCGCTGCCTCCAAGAACATGGCCATACGTAGCACCTTCTTCCAGCACAGCCTCCAATACCGTTACACCTGGAGATCACCACAGCAAACAGAAACACAAATTGACCACGTTTTGATCGACGGTCGGCACTTCTCGGATATCATCGACGTCAGAACCTATCGTGGCGCTAACATCGATTCAGACCACTACCTGGTGATGGTCAAACTGCGTTCTAAACTGTCAGTCGTCAATAACATAAGACACCAGCGCTCACCACGGTACCACCTACGACGACTACAGGAGCCGAACGTTGCTGCAACATATTCGCAGCGTCTTGAAGCTGCGTTACCGGGGGTAGACGAACTGGATGCTGTTCCCCTCGATGAATGCTGGAACTCCTTAAAATCAGCAATTAGCAGCACAGCAGAGACCGTCATCGGGTATGAACAACGAGGACAACGGAACGAATGGTTTGACGACGAGTGCCGAGCGCTCCTGAACGAGAAGGATGCAGCACGCGCAGCCATGCTGCAATGAGCGACTCGACAAAACGTGGAACGATACAGACTGAAACGAAGGCAGCAAACACATCTCTTTCGGGAAAAAAAGCGCCGCCTGGAAGAGAAAGAGTGTGAGGAGATGGAGCTGCTTTATCGTTCTCGAGAATCGCGGAAGTTCTTCAAGAAACTAAACGCCTCGCACAAAGGCTTTGTGCCGCGGGCCGAAATGTGCAGAAACAAGGAAGGAGGCATCTTGACGAACGAACGCGAGGTGATCGAAAGGTGGAGGCAGCACTACGATGAACACCTGAACAGCGCGCAGACAGGAGACCTAGACGGCGTTGAGGAGGACTACACCGGTGCAATGAACAACGACGACGTACCACCCCCGACGATGGGTGAAGTTAAGGAGGCCATTAATCAGCTCAAGAACCACAAAGCAGCTGGTAAGGATGGCCTCGTAGCGGAGCTCTTCAAGGGAGGTCCGAGAAAACTTGTAGAGTGTATGTACCGGTTGATAGTCAGGATCTGGGACACAGAACAGCTACCGGAGGAGTGGAAGGACGGGGTAATCTGCCCCATCTATAAAAAAGGCGACAAGTTGGATTGTGGGAACTATCGTGCCATCACAATCCTGAATGGTGCCTACAAAATTTTGTCTCAGATCCTCTTCCGCCGCCTATCGCCAATAGTAAGTAGATTTGTGGGAAGTTATCAGGCCGGATTCATGCCCGGTTGCTCGACGACGGACCAGATTTTTACACTGCGGCAGATCCTTCAGAAGTGCCGCGAGTATCAGGTCCCTACACACCACATCTTCGTCGACTTCAAGGCCGCATATGATACAATCGACCGACGACAGCTATGGAGGATCATGGACGAACACGGCTTTCCCCGAAAGCTGACAAGACTGATTCAGGCAACGATGAACGGTGTGCGGTGCAGTGTGCGGATCTCAGGTGAGCTGTCGGAATCATTTGAGTCTCACAGGGGACTTCGACAAGGCGATGGAATCTCCTGTCTGCTCTTCAACGTGGCGCTGGAAGGTGTTATGCGGAGAGCGGGCTTCAACATGCGGGGCACGATTTTCAACAAGTCTAGTCAGTTTATCTGCTTCGCCGACGACGTGGACATAATCGGAAGAACACATGCGACGGTAGCCGACTTGTATACCCGACTGAAACACGAAGCAGGGCTGATTGGGCTTGGGATCAATGCGTCTAAGTCTAAATACATGCTAGCTGGAGGGACTGATCGCAACAGAGTTCTTCTTGGTAGTAGTGTTGTGATCGACGGCGACGAGCTCGAGGTGGTAGAGGAATTTGTCTACCTTGGCTCGTTGATAACAACTGACAACAACAACAGCCGTGAAATTCGAAGACGCATTGTCAATGGAAGTCGTGCCTACTATGGGCTCCGCAAATCCTTGAGGTCCAACAAACTCCGACCCCGTACGAAGTGTACCATGTACAAATCCCTAATTCGACCGGTTGTTCTCTATGGGCACGAAGCATGGACGATGCTTGAAGAGGACTCAAAGCGCTTGGAGTTTTCGAACGCCGAGTGCTCAGAACAATATACGGTGGTGTACAGGAGTATGGAGAAGGAGAATGAACCACGAACTGGCGCAACTCTACGGCGAACCCAGCATTCAGAAAGTCGCCAAGGCTGGACGAGTGCGATGGGCAGGGCATGTTGCAAGATTGCCGGACAGCAGCCCTGCAAAGATGGTGTTCGCATCGAATCCGGTAGGAACAAGAAGGAGAGGAGCCCAGCGAGCGAGGTGGTTGGACGAGGTGGAGCAGGACTTGGCAAGAATCGGTGCAGCCGGGAGTTGGAGAACTGCAACCATGGATCGGGACTATTGGCGAAAAATTGTGAAGAAGATCTAATCTCTCAATGGGATGTAGTATCATTATAAATAAATAAAAAAATTCAGCATATGTAAACGCTTGTGAATTTCTCACTGGTGAGAAATCACTAAAGTTGGATGCAGTTCTACTTCAGGTGAATAAATTCACCTAAGATATGAATATATTCATTATAGCAGTTCACGCTAGTGTAAACGGTTGATGCGATTTCTATAAATCTCATCATATTTCTTCACATGAATATATCACTAGTCTAAACCCATCCTTAGTTTTGTAATGTCTCGCAAATTTCGAAGAAACCGTTCTAAACACCGTTCCTGAGATACAAAGGGGGGTAGGGCGCGAATTTCGTAATTTATGTGGTTTTTTTAACAACAGACGGAAATCGCAAAAAAAATCAGGTGTTGTCACGTCACATAAGTATTGGACAGGCAACAAGCGAATTCAACTATAAAATATTTTCCAACAGATAATTCTTGTGGGGAATTTTGTCAATTTTTCTTTGACATCGTTTACTTTTTGGGAATCGTGTGATTTACCCATGAAAACGAGAGAAAGCCCTGTTTTTAGTGAGTCAAAACGTTGTCACGTCACGCGCGAATGGGTTATAAGCTTCAATCCGTGGGAGTCCCAAATCAAAACATACCTGCAAACCAACGAACATAATTATATTAGGCCGACCCTTCACTGGCTGGAATGGTTTAACTCCTGGGTCCACCAGCTTGACCAGTTCCTTAAAGACGGCCGATTGAATCATACGTCGCTTGTTCAACCCGCCTGCCATTTCATTGAAATCGATAACCGATTTCACATTCTCTCGCAACTTCTTAACCAGCCGAATGTTGACATCAGCTTCGAGCAGTGCCGTACAGATCTCCTTCAGCATCGAGTCCAAGACCTGTCGAAATAGTTAATCACATTACGAGGATAGTACTCATCAAGTTAACCCAACCAATAATGACCAACCTCTTCATTGATAATCGTGGCTTTGCTCAGCGAATGCAACGCATTCGTGATCTTCCGTCCCAGATCCGCTAGAACCATGTTGGCGAGTTTTGTTTACACCACACGCAAATGCTCGAAAATCCTAGAATCGAATCCTTTCACTCTGCGCGTAATCGCCACGCACGTAAAAAAAACAATTTCCTCAATCAGCAGAGATTTTCGTTTTACTTTGGGCTGCTTTCCGAACTAACATTTCTTTGTTCGGCACGTCGATAAATCGTCTTGGTTCCGGCTGCGGTAGTTACGGGCGACACGGATATTTTAGAACACTATCTTGAGAACCTGAGGGAGCAATTTAGAAAAAATCCGATTCCCGATGACGATGGAAGAAAAATATGTTTCTCTGGCAGCGAAATGGTAACAAAAGCGAACCAACACACAACATACAGCGAGCTGTCACACACGCGATGGGTGAGTTGTTGGCAGCGTGTCGTTTACGCGGCTGAAAATCGGGCGAGACCAAGCGAGTGCCACTGTGTGAGTTACGCCCAAAGTACATAGAATAGAAGGTAAGGGATATTTCCTGTGTATACACACGGAGAGCGCATGTATTACACACACAACGATGTTAGTAATAAAAAATCCTCAATTTGTTCGAAGTTCTGAAGATTTTTCAATATTTCTCGGTTTTAAAAGTTCTAAACATCATAAAAAGTGGCAAAATCGCCGGTTGAGTCGACGGTAAACACGATAGTGTACTTGTTTTTCACTGCAAGTAACGTTTTATGTGAATTTCTATCGATTTCATACTGAATAGTTTTTGTTTACTTCAGCAAAATGTTGAAATACCACGTTCCGCGATGCCGGAACAGAATAATTTCGAATGAGATAAACTAATCGGAGATGTTTTCAGTTATCCCATGCATTCGCTCCTTGGATCGGGAACGAGAACGACACTGCTTCGATATAACCTCTCCACACATTTGTTTATCGGTTTTGCATTATTTCTATAGTACAGGTGCGATAATTTTACTGTTTTCAATTTTAAAATAATTAAGTATACCACTATTCCATTATTTCGAGACAGTTCTTGTTTTATAATTTAAAAAATTAAAAAATGTTTGAATTTATATGGATTCGATCTATGGTTAATAACAATTTTTTGCTTTTTTTCTTTGCCTACCACTACTTGAACAAAGCAGGGAGTAGGCTACCTTCTTATTCTACGTACTTTGAGTTACGCCTGCTGAGCAGAGATGCCAGATTTGAATACATGTCTTCATTTTGAAGACATTTGACTTACTGTGAAGACATTTGATTTTGTGAAGACATTTTGAAGACATTATGAAATATGTGAAGACACTTCAGTATGATAGTATAATAGAAAATATCGTCAAAAACAATAGGGCTTTTTTTCCTCAGTGTCATTCGCTCTTTTTGACGTGGGACTACGTCTAACCGGAATATATGGAGGGTAAAATGAAAACCTAAACACAGAACATGCAGGAAAAAATGAAAGATTTCGAATGCTTATAGCTCGAACATTTCGTACCGGATAGGAGAGATGTTTGCATCACTTGATAGGGAATATTTCTACGCATCTATCGCAACTAACAAAATGTAGTTTTTCATTAGATAAACATTTGAACAACTGTAAAATATTAGGCGTTATCTAAACGCCCTGACTGCATCGTTTTGATTTACGGTTTCCCTAACACAGCCATCAAAACCAAGCAGCCTTGGGGAAATCGGCATTGCAATGAAAGTATGGGGACTTTTGTTCTCATCGAAAAATGTTCCCTAACACAGACTTTAAAACCAAGCAGCGAAATCGGCATTGCAAACACACGAAAGAGCCTAGAGGCGAGTGAACTGAAAAGTATAAACCCTCTTAAAGCCAAAAAGAAGAAAAAGAACACACGAAAGTAGGGGGAGCTTTTGTTCCCACCGAAATGTGTTCCCTAATAGAGATTTCTAAACCAAGGTGCCTGGAGAAATCGGTATTTCAAATTCATGCAAGTCGGGGGTATTTTTGTTCCGACTGGAATGTGTTTCCCTAACACAGACTTATAAATCGAGGTTTCTGGGGAAATCGGCTCTGCAAATAAATGCAAACTGCGAGTACTTTTGTCCTCGCTTGCCTTTGTGCAGAGTGGAATATATCTGTCCTAACATGATCTTCTAAACTTAGGAACCTGGGAAAATCGTGCAGCCACTAGAAGCGAATGAACTTCCCAGTTTCAAGCAAATTCGAGATTCGAGAAGTATGTACACTTTTGGGATGTAAACTTCAGAGGGAAATGTAAAATAAAATAATCGTTTGATAATTTTTTTTTGTCTTTATTGGAAAGATTTTCAGCCTTAGGCTGGTTCATCAAACGTTTGATAATTCTTCCGTACATATATTTTGTTCTAGTCATCATCTTCTTCTTCTTCTTCTTCTTCAATGGCACTAACGTTCCTAGAGGAACTTCGCCGTCTCAACGTAGTATTACTTGCGTCATTTTTATTAGTACTTAGTTAAGATTTCTATGCCAAATAACACGCCTTGAATGCATTCTGAGTGGCAAACTCTAGAATACGCGTGATCACAGTGCAAGTCGGAGGAAATTTCTTTGACGAAAAATTCCCCCGACCAGAACGGGAATCGAACCCGAACACCCGGCATTTTAGTTATGACGCTAACCACTCGGCCACGGGTGCACAGTCATCATACCAAACGTAAAAGGTCCGTCATTAAATTTACTTGTAACGAAGAACAATCAATCACAATAAATGAATTGACTTTACACGGCATTTGTTCATTTTTTTCACTCACAGAGCAAATATATTGAACTCAATTGAATTTGGAAACTGTTTCATTCAATCAAGAATTTAATCAATACATACGAATGATTGCTAAGCTAAGGTAGTTCCACGTGAACCTTGCGGTTATATCATAGATATAACCCACTCATTTTTTTTGACGTGGGACTACGTCTAACCGGAGTATAAGGGAGGTAAAATGAAAACCTAAACACAGAACATGAAGGAAAAAATGAAAGATTCCGAATGCTTATAACTCAAACATTTCTTACTGGATCGGAAAGATGTTTGCATCAAATGATAGGGAATATTTCTACGCTTCTATCGCAATTAATGAAATGTCGTTTTTCATTAGATAAACTATTGAATAACTGTAAAATAGTAGGCGTTATCTGAACACCCTTACTACCTCGTTTTGATTGGCCCGATTTACGGTTTCCCCAACAAAGCTGTCATAACCAAGCAGCCTTGGGGAAATCGGCATGGCAAATACATGAAAGTATGGGGACTTTTGTTCTCACCAAAATGTGTTCCCTAACACAGACTTCAAAACCAAGCAATGTTGGAAAAATAGGCATAGCAAATACATGAAAGTCGGGGGTATTTTTGTACCGAGTGAAATGTGTTTCCCCAACACAGACTTCAGAACCAAGGAGGAATTGGCATTGCAAATTCATGTAAGTCCGGGGCATTTTTGTTCCAACTGAAATGTGTTTCCCTAACACAGACTTCAAATCCATGGAGCGTGGGGAAATTGGCATTGCAAATACATGCAAATCGGGGGCATTTTTGTCCCGACTGAAATGTGTTTGCCTAACACAGACTTCAAAACCACGGTGTCTGGGGGGATCGACTTTGCAAATAAATGTAAACTGCGAGTACTTTTGTACTCGCTTGCCTTTGTGCAGACTAGAATACGTTGCCTTAACACGGTCTTCTAAACTTAGGAACTTCGGAAAATCGTGCAGACATTAGAGACGAATGAACTTTCAAGTTTAAAGCCTCTATAGTATAAAAAGTAGAAGTTGAAGTGGTTGATTCATGCAAGCCGGGAGTGCTTCTGCACTCGAATGTTTGTTTTTTGTACTCCGAGAAGTGTTTTCCTAACATGGATTACAAAAGCAGGTACGAACACAACGCTTTGGCTCGGTTATTCAATATTGCATTGAAGGATATGCATTCATATCTTCTGCTCACTGAATTTCTACGCATACCATTTGATGTTTAGTCAAAATGTTGATAACCATTTGCTGCGATAACGCCGATTAATTAAATAATATGCGTTCAACGTACATGTCAAAATCGAAACTGAGTGCCTGAAGTTCATCAAATCAAGCAAATTCGCGGTTCGAGAAGTACGTACACTTGCGAGATACAAACTTCAGAAGAAAATGTTAAATAAAATAATCGTTTGATAATTCTTCCGTTCGCCTATTTTGTCCGAACGTAAAAGAACTGTCATTAAATTTACTTGTAACAAACAACATAATCCCCAGCAAACATTAAATCGCATAACAAGCGTATATATAACATCATATGCCCTAAAATTTGGTTGGCATATAATACGCCTAACTGGCATATGCATGCAAAAGTGGAGGCCATATACATACATGGCAAATGCTTACCGAATTTGTTTGGATGAATATGCAACTTTGACCGACTATAATAGCGATTATGTTGAAATTGAATTGCGATTGAATATGAATATATTCATGAATTGTCAAAGCACCAAATGCGACTTTTGCCATACTCATATACGGTTTATTACAGACATAGAAAAAAAAACAAATGGCGCAAAATATTTTCGTGAAACGTTTATTATAGCCTCACGAATCGCCATTTTTATATATGAGTATTTATGTTTGTAGAAATAATGATTGTTTGATTGACTTGTGTTGGGAGTGGAATATGAATGTTTAAAATGGCACAGATTGATGTTTGGTGAAAACTGCTCCGATGTGGGTTCGAACTCCGGTCATCTGGATTATCATCCACCAGCTATCTCGCGCTGCTATCTGAAATTTAATTCAACAGCGGTTAAAACTTTCGAGTGCATCAGCATTTCATTGACATTTCAATATGATGTAATATGTTCTATATTAGGATCTAATATGATTTGACGATTTACTACAGTACTGAATCGATAATGCATTATCAAATTAAGTCGTAATTCGGTATAATAAACATCAATTTTATGATGTACATTGTCGTAAAATATATTTAATCCGCATCATATGCATATAATACGCTGATGCAGTTTGTGTGTCGTTTAAGCGTATAATTTGAATCGATTCAGTACTGTAGTAAATCGTGTTGCATGCTGAAGAAAATCATGAAACAGTAAATCATATTAGATCCTAATAAAGAACATATTACATCATATTGAAATGTCAATGAAATGCTGATGCACTCGAAAGTTTTAACCGCGGTTGAATTAAATTTCAGATAGCAGCGCGAGATAGCTGGTGGATGATAATCCAGACGACCGGAGTTCGAACCCACATCGGAGCAGTTTTCACCAAACATCAATCTGTGCCATTTTAAACATTCATATTCCACTCCCAACACAAGTCAATCAAACAATTATTATTTCTACAAACATAAATACTCATTTATTAAAATGGCGATTCGTGAGGCTATAATAAACATTCCACGAAAATATTGAGCGCCATTTGTTTTTTTTCTATGTCTGTAATAAATTGTATATGAGTATGGCAAAAGTCGTATTTGGTGCTTTGACAATTCAAATTCGGGAAGCATTTGCCATGTATGTATATGGCCTCCACTTTTGCATGCATATGCCAGTTAAGCGCATTATATGCCAACCAAATTTTAGGGCATATTATGTTATATATACGCTTGTTATGCGATTTAATGTTTGCTGGGAATTGTGTTTTTTAATGTTATAATTACCTAAATTTCTGCATTTGAATCTTCAAGTAGATGATGAAACAATCAGATCAGTAGTAAAATTAAAATAATATTGGTTCTTAGTATTATAACTCCTCGGATTCAACATTGAATTATTCCACATACTCAGCATTTATTCATACCGTTGGAGTGAGTCACTCCACCATCTTTATGCGATGGATTGTGATATCGGTAAATCATGTTGCTAAAATTACCAACATTGCAGATTGCCTTTACAAATTCAATTAAACGAAAAAACACGAACCTACTGTTCTTATAATATCTTAGAGTATTCTTCAGGAAGAGAGTACTATCATTGACTCGCAGCAAATCAAGAGCACCTTTTCCAGACATTTCACTAAAGTGCCTGGCCGGGTAAGGGAGTAAAAAGTGCCCCCAAACCAAATATTGCAAATATTGTAAAGGATATTAAATAAGAAATTTTGGTGGTTTATCTGAACCCCTATGTGGTTTGACGTAGAATCTATAGTGAAAAACGTACTTTTTCGATTATTTCACGCCATCCTCAAAAGATCCGAGATAAAAATTTGAAAAAAATACTGAATGTGCATCTTACTACGGTGTATCAAAAAAAAATATCAAAAAAAAATTTCATCAAAAATTTTAGTACTAAAAAAAATATTGAAATCTTGAAAAAAATTTTTTTGGGATTTAGAGGTTCAGTACTACTCTAATTCATATTTTAATGTATTTATACGGCTTTTCTAGATATGTGTGATTTTTTCAGATTTTTTTCAGTGTTGCGCGGTATCAAAAAATATTTTTTTTATATTTCCAAAGATTGGTTAGGTAAGGAAATAAAAAGTGCCCCCAAACCAAACCACTAGCTGTATGGCAAATATTGTAAAGGATATTAAATAAGAAATTTTGGCGGTTTATTTGAACCCCTATGTGGTTTGACGTAGGATCTATAGTGAAAAACGTACTTTTTCGTTTATTTCACGCCATCCTCAATAGATCCGAGATAAAAATTTGAAAAAAATACTAAATGTGCATCTTACCACGGTGTATCAAGAAAAATTATCAAAAAAATATTTAAATTTCGAAAATTCTTTTTTGGGATTTAGAGATTCAGTACTACTCTAATTCATATTTAAATGTGCTCTTACGGCTTTTCTAGATTGATAAATATCCTCAAGCTGTTTTTTTTTCAAATATCTAATAATAAAAATAAAATAATAATAAAAAATAATACACAGTACAAAAAAATGTTATAGATTTTCTGGCATTTCGAAAATTTCGTTTTTCACTATAGCATCGCCAAGATTTTTTTCTGATAATCAGGAAATATATGAATGTTACGCGGAATTGAAAGAATATATGAAATTAAAAATATATAGTTTTGCTTTTAAAACTACGGAAATCTATTTAATTTTTAACCCAAAATTGAGTATACATTAACAAAATAAACCCTGCGTTAGATGCGTTTTGCTCATAAATGACAATATCGTTTTATTTTCCTTACAAGCGTTCTCGTTATATTTATCCATTCCGTCCAGCGCAAATCAGTGAAGCTGCTCTAGTTCGTTCGCAAACAGTTCGCCCGCCAACACTTCGTTCTCAAACAGTTCGTTCCCAAACAGTTCACTCTCAATCAGTTCTTTCCCGTACAGTTCACTCGCAAACAGTTCGGTCTGAATCAGTTCGTTCACAAACAGTTCACTCGCAAACCGTTCTTTCGGATTCAGTTCGTTCACAAACCGTTCGCTCGCAATCAGTTCGTGGGGAGAACTACCGTTCTTTGAAAAAGAACGACCGTTCGTTCACTCTTTTCGGCGAACTAGTTCTTTTGTACCGTTCGTGAACGGTTTGCCCATCTCTAATAGATCCTACGTCAAACCACATAGGGGTTCAAATAAACCACCAAAATTTCTTATTTAATATCCTTTACAATATTTGCCATACAGCTAGTGATTTGGTTTGGGGGCACTTTTTACTCCCTTACCTAACCACTCTTTGGAAATATAAAAAAAAAATTTTTTTTGATACCACGCAACACTGAAAAAAATCTCAAAAAATCACACATATCTAGAAAAGCCGTAGAAACACATTTAAATATGAATTAGAGTAGTACAGAATCTCTAAATCTTAAAAAAAAAAAATTCAAAATATATATATTTTTGGTACTAAATTTTTTGATGATATTTTTTTTGATAATTTTTTTTGATACACCGTAGTAAGATGCACATTCAGTATTTTTTTCAAATTTTTATCTCGGATCTTTTGAGGATGGCGTGAAATAAACAAAAAAGTACGTTTTTCACTATAGATCCTACGTCAAACCACATAGGGGTTCAAATAAACCGCCAAAATTTCTTATTTAATATCCTTTACAATATTTGCCATACAGCTAGTGATTTGGTTTGGGGGCACTTTTTACTCCCTTACCCGGCCATGCCCTTTCTTCCAAACCTTTTTGATGTTATCCGATAACAACTGAAACTACCAACGGAGACGTTTTTGACTATTATCGGAATTGTAAATACTAACGCTACAAACAGACCAACCTAATGATTACATTTAGCTATGCGGACAAATGTTCATTGAAACGATTGTTTGTCCACATAAGTGGACGCAAGCGTTTTCCAAATGGAAAAAAATATGTTATAATCCGCAAAATCATCTAGGCCCTCGTTTTGCCGACACTAATAGTGTTGTCGATTACGTCTCCTATGCAATCATGGGCAGTCCAGGTGTGATGATATTGGAGGTTGGGCTGCAGTGGTTCCTGAATACCCATTCAATCACATTTGTAACCTAAAACCACAGGCCACAAATCTACCTCGGTGTCGGCCAAAGTTGACATGAAGGCCGTACAAGGCCCCTGTTTCGACATCAAACGAAAGCTTCGTCGAAAAGCCGATTACGAGCCGTTTTCAACAATAGACAATGAACAATGTGTCTTTAATTTCAATAAATCCGATCTTCTTCAAGTATGTTTGTCTTTTTTTCACAGCTTGAGAAAGAAATTACAAAATTTTAGTTGCCACCTGTTACTTCATCTATATCTACTATATCTTGAAATTCGGATAAAATAACGCGAACATAGTTGAAAATAGTCATCAAGCTTCGAGAAATTAAACACCACTAATGTTCGGACAAGTTCACTGTTGTTTATTGCTTCCACCAGTCAAAACAAATAGAAATATTAAAGCTCACCGGAGACTCACCCGTGTCTCGTTTTGCGCCACAAAAACAAACACCCAAGCAGGTGAAAGCCACAGTAGATCACAACCATCGCCCAGATGTTCCTCCACAGGTGAGACTCATCGAAGCTGTAGTGCACCAGGACTTCCTCGCCGGTCTGCATGCACGGCAGTTTGGCATCCTCCGTGGAGCAGGCTGTCGAGCGACAAAAAAAAACGAACAGTGTTGTTGCAGTACCTTCTCACAATCCATCCCCCACTTTACTCACTGATGTTGGAAACACCTTCCCACTGGGCGATGGACATCGCCTCGTTGGCGTACATCATCCAGGAGATGTACGGCATCCAGGAGACGGCTACCGGCATGGAGCTGAGCTGAATGAACACTCCGGAGCTGACCATAAGAATGTAATCAAACGGAACGAGATAGGCCATTGCGAGGGGTAGCGAGTTGAAGGCAGCCGAAAAGAAGCAACCGCAGGCGGTGGAGACGTTCATGACCAGCGTTGACGCGATCACTGTTATCGCGAAGGCGTAGAACGTTGGCCTCAGCCCCGCCAGCCAATAGGCTATAACGACAAAGACCAGAGGCTCCAGGATGAGCCCCGGGAGCATCGCCAGCACGTTCGCCACGTAGTACTGTGAGGTCCGATAGAGGCCGGACTTCGTTTCGCGCATGAACAGCGGGAAGGTGTCCGGGAAGACAGACAGCACGGAATACATCGGGGAAAACG
Organism: Toxorhynchites rutilus septentrionalis; assembly: GCF_029784135.1. NCBI lineage: Eukaryota > Metazoa > Arthropoda > Insecta > Diptera > Culicidae > Toxorhynchites > Toxorhynchites rutilus. The sequence goes on along the minus strand of NC_073744.1, from coordinate 177,245,062 downwards.
TGTTCTCGGAGACGAATATAAAGAGCACTCCCTGGATAGCTTGAATCCCAAGCTGGTCGAAGCGGAGAGCACCAGTGAAGCACAGCCCTGCCATTAGGGCGATGGCCTGTAATAATACCGTCAAGCCGGATATAGACGTTGTGAGTCAAGTGCGCTACACGTACGACGTCCCGTCACCGTTCCGTCAACTATTCTCTTGGACATATTTTGCCGACGTCTAAGTTCCCGTTGCTGGTGTATGTGAATCCGTCCATACGATTTCCATGGGAGAATGTTTGACATTTCATTCGTTTACGTTGACTTCACGGTGACGGGACGTTGTATGTGTAGCGCACTTTACTCGGTTGCGAGTAAACGACAATCGATCCGAAGAATTACGAACGCACCCATGCCACGAAATTTGACAGTTGACTTGCATGTATGGGGCTACTCGCAACCGAGCTACTTTAATGTTTTTTCGTTTTTAAACGAGCGAGTAGCACCGTACATACAAATCAAATCTAGATCAACATGTCAAAAGGGTCTATCTTCTATGATCGATTCTCTTCATCTACAGTCTCTTCCATTAACAACTCAGCAGTAACAGGATAAGGAGTGCGAAAGGGGACCTCGTTTCTCAAACTACATGGCAAAACTGGAGCGAAATCTGTATGAAAGGCCGTGGTTATCGAAAGAGAAAGACGGTGAGGAGAATCGATCAAAGAAGATAGACCCTTTTGTCATGTTGATCTAGAAATGTCAAACTTCGTGATATGGGTGCGTTCGTAGTTCTTCGGATCGTTTGACGTTTACTCGCAACCGGGTAACTGACAATGTCTAATCCCGACTTTGGAATACGACACGGGCAAGCAAGCATGTTTCCAACTTACCATTTTTTGTAGCAACCTAAGATATTGCACCGTAGGATCTCGTATCACCGTCAGGAAGCTACGATAGGTCAGCCAGAAAACGGTGTGCACCCAAAAGGATTTTCGTAACTGGCTGAATTCCTCGGTTTCGTTGTAGTCTCCAGTTTCCGCCATATGCATTTCAAGATTTATCAAAACGTCCCGTTGACTGGCTGCTTCACTGACGGCGAAGAGGTCACACAAACGCTGCGCAGATCGTTGAGAGGCCTGCTCATAACCAGGGGCAGTCGCAAGTACTCCGATTAAGAACTCAGCCGGATTGTAGTTTGAGGGGCAGCTATATCCATGCTGTTCGAAGAATAGCAACGCATCATTCGGTTTACCAGCGTACGCAACTCGTCCATCGGCTAGCAGCATTACTTGGTCGAACATGGAGAAAAGTTGACTGGATGGTTGATGAATCGTACAGATAACAGCTGTTCCCCGCTTGGCGAGAAGTTGCAGTGTCGAGACAAGATTTTGCGCGCTAAATGAATCCAATCCAGTGGTTGGTTCGTCACAAAATAAAATGGTCGGTTTAGTCAGCAGCTCGGTAGCGAACGCTAGGCGTTTCTTCTCCCCACCTGAAAGCGTTTTCCCTTCGCCGACCTCACCGATTCTTGTGTCCCCACACCCAGCCAAACCCATTCGTTCCAGTAAATCCTTGATGACTCTGCCAATGTACGCCCTACTCACGCCACGGTCAAGTTTCAGCTTTGCCATGAAGTACATGTGTTCGTTGACCGTCAAAGAACTGACGAAAAGATCATCCTGGTGGACGAACCCACTCAACCGGTACATATACGGCCCAATCGGATGCCCATTCACGAGGATATCCCCCTGCACAATAGTTTCAGCTGAAACAGAAACAACACATCACTCACACACAGGCAAACACATTTGTAAGGTTTCTTACGCTGCGTTCGGAATGCCAACGCCGACATAAGTGTGCTCTTGCCAGCACCACTCGAACCCATCAGAGCTATCAGCGTCCCAGGGGTGACGGCTCCGCTAACGTTGCCAATAATACGCTTGATCGATTTTCGTCCGTTCGACCCGAAACCTCTCCCCGAGGCGTACACACACAAATCTCGCCAAACCAGTGTTGCCCCCTGCTCCGTCGGAGCCCATTTGCTGTAGCTCCGCAGGGTAGATGGGTAGCAACGGATGCCACTCATTGGGTGATGGGTCGTGGCGGTGCCGCTTACCGGTGATGCATACGAAAACGGCGACAGAATCTTCCGACACTCGAAACTCTCCGGAGTACTGTTCAGAGAACGAGATTTTTTCTTGCCATTTTTCACCATTTCGATCAGATTGATGTGAACCGCGGATTGTTTGGTCATAGTTCCAACTTTCTTTCCTTCCTATAGCATATCCACTTGCCCGACAACCGATGTGTGCAACGTTCGACGATCGAAACTTGACTGAAGCCGCCACCACCACCGGTACTGGTGTAGGTTCCTCCCGACGCACTGTAATCGATACCATGCAACCGTGCACCTGGTGGGTTGCAGACGGACGGCGAAGGTGCAACTCCGCGCGAAGGGAGCGGGATCCTGCAAGAGAGCAAGCGAGCGAGATGAGTCTGGTCCCCAGGTCGCCAAGTCGCCAAGTCTGAATGCGTCGCTTCCAATGTGGCTCAATAATAATTCGATTCATTCAATTTCTAGCGACAACTGGACAACTGAGAGGACAAGGACGGTGCGTAATCGGATATCCTGCGGAGCATAATTCTCCGAACTTCTGCCCAGAATGCCGTGGAGAAGTTAAAAGCGAAACGCGCGGCACGGTGCAATGGAGCGGAATGAATCGTGGGTGATACGGGTGGGTGGTGGCGTCTATGGGAATCCATAGAAATTCGTTCTATTTCACAGTAACGTTAATGGCAGCATGAGTGTTGATGTGTATTAGAAATGAAGGAAAAGCAGTGGATGAGCTGATAATTTGCAAACAAAAAACATGATTATTTCCCAGCGGGTTTACTAAACGGAAAGATTAGCAATTTATGTTTTCTTCGAGCAAACATATTGTAATCTGTTTATCACAGGGCTCTGGCCACCCTATCCCAACCAACACAAATCGAGCGTAGGCAGCATAAAGTTAGGCTCGTGCTACGGGCTCACGCACTAATCGCAGTTGTTGTTCATTTTTAATTTTAGGATATGATTTCTATGCCTATGATTTTCTATGCTGACTACAAAAAGATAACGGATTAGCAGCCTCCTGGTTTTTACATAGTATATTCATCGGTAATCTGTGTGAGACATGTGGCTCAAAGTTCATGAAATGGAAACAAATCAAAAAGTGATGAGCAAAACAAAACACAACACTGTATAACAAAATTATCCGTAGGGAAGGTGCGGGTGAAACGGACATGTTAAGAAGAACTTCAATTATATCTTTGGAAACTCATGTTTCCCAAAACTTTAATGCAGTTTCTTGCAATTCAATATACTGTTTTTCTACCTAATTGGCCAAATATTTTACAGAAAAGTGTTTTTCGATGTTTTTTTATTGAAATTAAAACATATCGAAAAGTACAACAATCTTTTCGATGCGGATAATATGGACATATAATTTGCTCCCGTGGCCGAGTGGTTAGTGTCAAACCTGACATGCCGGGCGTTCGGGTTCGATTCCCATTCACGTCAGGGGAATTTTTCGTCAGACATTTCCTCCGTCTTGCACTGTGGTCACGCGTATTCGCGAGAGCTAGCCACTCAGAATACATTCAAGGCGTGTTATTTGGCATAGAAATCTCAACTAAGTACTAATCAAAATGACTCTAGTAATACTACGTTGAGACGGCTAGTGCCATATAAGAAGAAGAAGAAGAATATGGATATGGGGGTAATATGGACAGGTTTGTAATACATGAAGCGTAGAGGTTTATCGATCGCGAAAGGAATAATTTTATTCAACCAAGGTCTGAACTCATCACGAATGTCCGTTAAATGATGAAAAAATTGAATTAATCCACCTATAAGGGATATCGTGCTTTTCAGCAGTATAAACGGACAGACCCTCAACTATTTTGCTTTTGGTTCCAGTCAGCTCCTAAACAGTCCACATTTGGCGATTTGATTTTCATTTATACACGCAGAATAGATTAACACTAAACCTACCGATGTTTCAAGTATACCTATTCCTACCACAGCGGGTCAAGTGACCCTTTATGAATAGTTAGAGAACAATAACTCGATTTATAGAGTTTTGTGGAGAAACGTGGCATACCATATTTCACCTGTATATTTCGACATTTTCAGGATCACAGTTATTAGCAAAATAATGAAATTACAATTTTTAACACGCAAAATAGCACTGTAGCTTGGAATGGTTACTGTTAGCTCGCTTGGAGAGTCAGCAATACAATTAATTCTAATCATTCACTATTCATTCACAAATACAAAAAAATATATAAAGCAATAGCAAAAATGTGTAATGCAATAGTTTTATATCACAGCCACACATACACATCTTTCTGATATCATTTGAATGTTTGCATGGGTCAAATGACCCGTTGCGGTAGTTAGGGTAGATTACATATATTTTTCCGTAATAAAAAATAACAAGAGAGGAGTAAACACTGAAAAATATATTCGATGTATTTTTTAAGAAAAGTAGTGTAGGCAAATTATGTTGTGACAATGTAATTTGCAAGAAAATTTTGACTAAAAGTTTAAAGTGGGTCATTTGACCCCTCGTGGTAGGTTTAGTGTTAAACAGACTTTTCACAGTCCATCCCACCCCCACTGGCAACTGTCCGTTTTATCCCACCAGTTCAATTATTTCAATAATGTAAATTTTCCACTCTAAAAAGGAATTTACTTTTCCGTACATACCTAATATCGCTTCTCTGTTAACTAAAAAATACCATCAGCGAATTGAATTTTGATATCAAATCACTCAAAATGCTTAATATCGAAGCAGCTAAAATTACATCCAAACGCGGAATCATGTATGATTTTCGGTTTTTGTTTCCCTTTTCCCCTTTTGATCAGTATTCATTGCCATAGGGTGGCTTAAATACTATAGAATAAGATGTAGAAGGTGTTCTCATTAACAGAAATCTGAAATTCAAAATGTAACTATATATTTCAACCACCTGTCCATATTACCCCCTCTGTCCGTATTACCCGCGGTTCGCCTACATCAATTGCTCTGATAGGAAGAATCGGGTACTTAGGTTTTGATGGATTTACAGGAGATAGGATAACTGGCATTTCGCTGATGTGTAAAAATATACTTTCTTGGTGACCAAAGCATGTCAAACTTGTGTCACCAAAACACAATCTGTGGACATCGTACATACAGTGACTCAAGCTCGAATTCGTACGCCCCATGCAGATCTCTTTTCACTACTTTTGAAAATCGAAAACAAACCTTCGAAACGTTCTATTTGGACAAAGTCATAGTGTCACATGAGAGTGAAAGAGTATTCTATTTGTTTTCAGAATAAAAAATCATTATAGCGGGTATTTAAAAATCTTTGTAGCGGGTGTTTCATTAAGGACTTTTTTAAAAATAAAACACAGGTTTTTTGACGTAGGACTACGTCTAACCGGAATATATAGGGGGTAAAATGAAAACCGAAACACAGAACATGCAGGAAAAAATGCAAGATTTCGAATGCTTATAACTCAAACATTTCTCACTGGATCGGAAAGATGTTTGCATCAATCGATAGGGAATATTTCTACGCATCTATCGCAATTAATAAAATGTTATTTTTCATTAGATAAACAATTGAATGATTCTAAAATGTTAAGCGTTATCTAAACGCCCTAACTGCCTCGTTTTGATTGGCCCGATTTACGGGTTCCCCAGCACAGCCATCAAAACCAAGCAGGCTTGGAGAAATCGGCATTGCAAATACATGAAAGTAGTGAGAGCTTTTGTTCCTTAACAGAGATTTCAAAACTAAGGTGCCTGGGGGAAATCGGCATTGCAAATACATGGAAGTCGGGGGTATTTTTGCTCCGACTGAAATGTGTTTCCCTAACACAGACTTCTAATCTATGGAGCGTGTGGAAATTGTCGTTGCAAATTCATGCAGGTCGGAGGTATTTTTGTTCCGTTTGAAATCTGTTTCCCTAACACAGACTTCAAATCCATGGAGCGTGTGGAAATTGGCAAGGTGTCTGAGGAAATCGGCTTTGCAAATAAATGCAAAATGCGAGCACTTTTATACTCGCTTGCCTTTGTACAGTCCAGAATATGTTGCCTTATCACGGTCTTCTAGACTTAAGAACTTGGGAAAATCGTGCATACACTAGAGGCGGATGAACATTCAAGTTTAAAGCATATGTAATATAAAAATGGGTGGGTTATATCTATGATATAACCGCAAGGTTTACGTGGGACTACCTTAGCGTAGCAATCATTCGTTTGTATTGATTAAATTTTTGATTGAATGAAACAATTCCCGAATTTGATTGAATTCAATATATTTGCTTTGTGAGTAAAAATATTGTATAATTACATATAAAGTCAATTCATGCATTGTGATAGATTATGTTCTTTGTTACAAGTAAATTTAATGACAGTCCTTTTACGTTTGGTATGATGCCTAGGACAAATTATGGGAACGGATGAAGTATCAAACGATTATTTTATTTTACGTTTCCTTCTGAAGTTTGCATCTCTCAAGTGTACGTATTTCTTGAACCGCGAATTTGCTTGATTTGATGAACTTCAGGCACTCAGTTTCTATTTTGACATGTACATTGAACGCATATTGTTTATTCAGTAGGCGTTATCGTAGCAAACGGTTATGAAGGCATATCCTTCAATGTAATCTTGAAAAACCGAGCCAAAGCGTTGTGTTCGTACCTGCTTTTGTAATCCGTGTTAGGAAAACACTTTTCGGAGTGCAAAAAAAAACCTGCGAGTGCAGAAGTACCCCCGGAAGACTGTTTTAAGGAAACATATTCTAGTTTACACAAAGGTAAGCGAGTACAAAAGTACTCGCAGTTTGCATTTATTTGCTGAGCCCATTTACCCAGATATCTTGAAGGTTTGAAGTCTGTGTTAGGGAAACACATTTAAGTCGGAACAAAAATGCCCCCGATTTACATGTATTTGGAATGCCAATTACCCCACGCTCCATGGATTTGAAGTCTGTGTTAGGAAAACACATTTCAGTCGGAACAAAAACACTCCCGACTTGCATGTATTTGCAATGCCAATTTCCCTATGCTCCATATATTAGAAGTCTGTGTTAGGGAAACACATTTCAGTCGGAACAAAAATACCCCCGACTTTCATGTATTTGCAATGCCGATCTCTCCAACACTGCTTGGGTTTGAAGTCTGTGTTAGGAAACTCATTTCGGTGAGAAAAAAAAAGTCACCATACTTTCATGTATTTGCAATGCCGATATACCCAAAGCTGCTTGGTTTTGATGGCTGTATTAGGGAAACCGTAGATCGGGCCAATCAAAATGAGGCAGTTAGGGCGTTTAGATAACGCTTAACATTTTACAATTATTCATTTGTTTAGCTAATGAAAAATAACATTTTATCAATAGCGATAGAAGCGTAGAAATATTCCCTATCAATTGATGCAAACATCTTTCCGATCCAGTAAGAAATGTTCGAGTTATAAGCATTCGGAATCTTTCATTTTTTCCTGCATGTTCTGTGTTTAGGTTTTCATTTTACCCCCCATATACTCCGGTTAGACGTAGTCCCACGTCAAAAGTAGAAGTTGAAGTTGTTGATTCATGCAAGCCGGGGATACTTCTGCACCCACATGTTTTGTTTTGCACTCCTAAAAGCGTTCTCCTAACACGGATTACAAAAGCGGCTACGAACACAACGCTTTGGCTCGGTTTTCATTGAAGGATATGGCTTCATATCCTCTACTCACTGAATTTCTACGCATACCATTTGATGATTAGGCAAAATGTTGATAACCGTTTGCTGGGATAACGCCTATTGATTTAACAATATGCGTTCGACGTACATTAATTAAAAGCCGTGATCGTTACGTAAAAAAAATCCATTTTTATTCCTGGATAAATCCACGCGCCCCTAACTTCGATTCTAAGACCGAAATAGGTGTGTTTCCTGAGCCAAGATGATACAGCACGTGTTGTAATGGGCAGTAAGCAGGCACCGCTGAAAGCTACGTCTCGCTACTCGTCTCACGTTTTGTCATGAAAGTGTGAAGAACAAAACACCTATCGTTTCAGCATCTTGGTATTGATATCATTTTTCGCTGTACAATTGCCTATGTTGCCGCAGCCCGGAATACACTCGCTTAAGATGTTCGTCACACCGTCATATACAGAAGTCATTCGCTAACTGGGCTTATCTCAGGTGTACGGCACGATCATCACTATCTCACTCTACCTTCCATCACCGCCAATCTCATTATCCCTCTGCTGAAAAAGTTCATCATCGGCATCACGATACGTCAGGTGGTGGTAAACTGGTAATTCACGATGACAGAGAAATAGTGTCGACGTCTGGTGGCGGCTTCAAATTAGGGCCATAATTTGGGTCCCAAACTTGTTAGTGTAATCCCTATCAGATTAGAAAACACGAAGTCGGTTTTTAAATTTTTTAATTTGTGTGAAAATTTTCTTCATGACTCGAGAATTAATCAAGCAAACGAACCCAAATTTGGCATGTGGAGGTTTTAGGGTGCAATAAATGTTTTTATGCTGGATAGACACTCCTCCTCCCTCTCTAAGGGGGGGCTGCCATACTAATTAAACACACATTTCAGCATAACTCGAGAATTAATCAAGCAAACGAATCCAAATTTGGAATGTGGAGGTTTCTTCATAACTCGAGAATTGATCAAGCAAACGAATCCAAATTTGGCATGTAAAGGTTTTAGGGTGCAATAAATGGTTCTATAGTGGATAGACACTCCTGCCACCTCAAATTTCTGCATAACTCGAAAACTAATCAAGCAAATGAAGCAAAATTTGGCATGTGAAGGTTTTAGAGCAAATGACAAGTTTTAGTAGAAGTCCTAGAAAATTTATATTAAAAGTAAATTGTAAAGGGTCAATTGGAATATGAACCAAAGAACAGTTCTGCGATTGGACCCATGATCGTTGGCAAGAAAACATGAATGTTTAGAGGTATTGATAACAAAAAATAAATTCTGGGCGGGACGATGTTTGCCGGGTCAGCTAGTTATAATATTAAGTTTTCTTCACAAACAATTTTCCTATGAGACTTTTTCAGCACTTGCAATCAAAAATGTTTTTCATTTAAACAGAATACTAATTTGATATGGAAAAGCAAATTTTCATTCATAATTTTGATTTTGAAAACGTGTTCATTCCGACTGAAAATCAGCTATCCTTTGACGCTCCACGGATCGCTGTTTTGAAGAAAACAAATACTTTTAACGTTTAAGATGTTGGGATCAAAAACATGGCGGCGTGCCTTACAGCTGACTTATCCATAACAGGGCGTACGTTAACTGAGCTTCAAAGGGGGGGGGAAAAAGAAATGTCGTATTTCTGAACGAAATTTGACGCTTTATTTAACATACTTAAAATTATCCAATTTAAGTCAAATATGCGCCGTTTTGTTCGCAAACTTGTTGCCATTTAGAAGGCAACTTCATTATCCCCCCCCCCCCCCCTTATAAAACCCCCTCCTTATTTGCAAAAAACTCAGACAGCCAGTATTCGCAAGCTTCTTTTGAGGCCAACTTAGTATCACCAAGAGCGTTTTGCATGGACCGGAAGAGATGATACTCACTTGGAGCCAGTTCCGGACTATACGGTGGGTGCAATAGGACATCCCATCCGAACTCCCGTAGCTTCTGGCGGGCCATCAAAGATGAGTGAGGCCGAGTGTTGTCCTGGTGGAAAACAACACCATTCCTATTGATCATTTCTGGCCGCTTCTGGTCAATCGCCTGCTTCAAACGGTCAAGCGGCTCACAGTAGAGAGCCGAGTTGAGGGTCTGGCCATAGTTGAGCAGCTCATAGTGGATGATTCCCCAGCAAACGTTAAGTCGTATGAATAGCTATAATTGGAGGCGATATACATACAACCAAGACACATTTGTATGATATATGATGCATATAACTAGCATATACACGCAAATGTGGAGGAGATATACGTATATGCCATACTTTGTACGCATATAAAGCCGTATATATCGATATGCGATGCTTTTATGCGATATGCGATTTGATCCGGCAATGTTACCATTCAATCCATCGATGACATGGAAAATCGTGTTTAGATATACATGATCGATATTTTGATGGATATTTTATGCGATTGTGATTTGATACGAATTTATATGTAACTTATCATGTGCAAAGTTATACGATTTAATGTTTGCTGGGTCCCTTCCAATCCCACCAAACACACTCACCGCGCTTCGACCACGACTTTTTTTCGCTTTAGGTTGTCGTACGTGATGCACTTTTCATCACCAGTCACCATCTTCTTCAAAAATGGGTCGAGTTCGTTCCGTTTCAGCAGTGCATCGCAGGCGTTAATTCGGTCTAAAAGATTGTTTTGCGTCAACTCGTGTGGCACTCATACATCCAGTTTTTTTTGGAATCCAATCTTCTGCAAATGGTCCCAAAGCGTTTTATAGTCTATACCAAGTTCCGGGCCAATCGAGCGAGTGCTCACATGCCGGTCTACTTGGACGATTTCAATGATTTTATCGGTTTCCACAACGATTGGCCTACCAGTACGGGGTGTATCTTCGACAGCCACTGCACCAGAACGAAATCGATCAAACCAACGCTGTGCTGTGCGAATCGTTTCAGTATCGGGTCCATAAACTACACGAATTTTTTCGGCCGCCTTCGTTGTAGTTTTACCTCGCAGGTAATAAAAACGTAAAATATGGTTAATTTCTCGCTTGGTGGACTCCATCTTTGATGCGCTATAACTTGAGACTGAAAAGGACAATCACAACACTGTCGAAACGACACTTGTAGCACAGATTGTCGTCTTTAAATAGCCGTATAGTATGACCCGATGCGATAAGTACAACACAAGATATGTTCAAGTGTTGCCATATATTGACAATATACGACATTTCTTTTTTCCCAACCCAATATATCAATAATAGATGTCATCTTCAATTTTAGGTATTGATTTTGCTGTTTTGCAGTCCAGTTAGCGAGTAAAATTCGATAACTGTATTGATTTTTCGGTCCAATTGACGAACGATCACTGTATGGGTGACACTTTCTTCGTTGCTTTGATGAAATATTGCACGAAATTTGAGTGATGCGTGAAATCTTGCATCCAATTACCTGAACGTGTTCACTAGGGTGCCAATGAAAATGGTCATCTCGAATTTCAAAAAGTTACCCTATAAAAAATATTCATCACCTCGAAAAAAACATGCAAAATATCAGCTAAATCGGACTTAAGGGAGAGTGGCGCAAAGCGGTCAAAGTAAAGGAAATCGGGGTTCTCGGAAAAAAAATTGATGCCAAATTTCTTAAAATGGCATGAAACGTCGAGATCACCTCGACAAATTTTTTTTGGTCAAAAATCGGCCCTCTGGGACCCGATTTTTTGTTTGTAAAAAAAAAGGATTTTTAACACTTGGTCGTTTTCCTCCTGGAAAAATCGATTTTTGACAAACCATTTTTCTAGATAACTGTAAATCACGACGTGTCATGCATTTTTGAGACATTTGGCATCAAGTTTTTTTTTCTAAAACCCCGATTTACGGTGATTTTTCGGTTAACAAAAAAATCAAATTTTAACGTTTGTGACACCAGTAAATGAAGTCCGAATGTGCTAATATTTTGCATAGGATATATTATCGTGCAAACTAACATTTCTTAGCAAGTTCCGAATGAAAAATCGAGATAACTTTTATTTATTAGCAAAACCATACTCCATCGCAGAGTGCCGATTTTTGACTAAAAATTTTTTTTCGAGATGACACTAGATCTCAACGTTTCATACCATTTTAAGACATTGGGCATCAACATTTTTTTTTTCGGAAACCCCGATTTCCTTTACTCCCGTAGACGTAGTCCTACGTCAAAATCGAAGCTTGCATGTGGCCGTCATGTCGTTCTCTCCAGGTGCCTTGATTTAGCGCCCGTGTTCGGGAACACACTCCGATCACCACAAAAGCGATCATCATCAATGAGCCAGATTGTCATAATTTCAATAGCTCTAAGTAATTTTTGAGCTATTGAAACAAATTTTAGGATCAATAAGTAACAAGCATATAGCGCGTAGACATTTTATCTTTTGAATGAAGTGTTCATCATACCATTTCGCTCAGTTGTTTAGGAGCTAGTAGTCCTCAAAATCTGGTTCTCCGGCGTAAAGCTTTTGTTTTTGAAACTTTGAACTTACACCCCAGTATAGGAATGAAAGACGTAGCCCTACGTCAAAACAAAATAAAGACTTGATGCAAACCATCATTTTATCAATTTCTGAAAATGTTCTTTTGAAGGTTTGAAAGAATCTATGAGTGGGTATGGAGTCTTTTCCGGCGGATTCGTTTTCGAATTGCTAACAAATCGAAAGACGCATTTTCAGTTTTTCAAAAATCTGATTTGACATCAAAGAGATAATTTATTCAATTCATAATGATTACAGCATCATTTTCTCTATGTTTATTTTTTTTTCTTATATGTTACGCGATGTTACTTTATAATTTATCCATAAACTGCAACATCGGATCTTCATCCCTTCTTCGCTTCATTTGATAAGCCTCCAACTCTTCCTCAGTTGGGGCTTTGGCATCGAACATGCTGTTATATGGACGCTTCCTTTCGTCCATCTTGAGAAGTTCCTCCGCTCGCCGTTGACTTTCCTCTTCGGCTCTCAGAGCCTTTTTCATTTTGTCCTCCTCCTTTGACTTTTCCGCCTTCTGTTGGCGTCTCTTTTTCTTGTTTGCTTTCATTTTTTGTTTCTTCGCTTGCTTTTGCTTCCGCTTCAGCTTATCCTCGTCCTTCTTCATCTTATCGTGCTGCTTTTTCTTCGACTTCTCATCGCCGCTGTCTTCCGAATCGCTTGAGTCAGAGCTGCTACTGCTGCTGCTATCACTACTGCTGTCACTGCTACTACTGCTGCTGCTGCTGCTGCTGCTACTGCTACTACTCTGCCTCTTCTCCGGCGGTTCCATCACAATCCTCGAAGGACCTGCAATCGGTTCACCATCCATCGGCTTACTCGTGCCGGCCGCCTTTCCGTTCTCCCCTACGCAATATGAATTCTTGATCGTGGACTCGCAACACTTGAAGCCCCATTTGAAGTCCTTCCAGAAGGATCCCCACACCGAGGTGTGATTGTTCGGAAATACGTCCTCCTCATAGCGGGACCGAATTATCGGCTTATCTTCGCCCTTAATAATTTTCCCCTGTCGATTGTACTCCACGTAGTGTTCGGTTTGCGCCAGAAGTAGCGCTTTCGGGGGCACTTGCAGATGCTCTTCCCCACCGTACTTCTCCAGAATCTGATTTTTAACTTCGTCCTTGAACTGGCCCTTCTTCTTCACGTACTCCTTCTGCAGTAGCTCCAGCTTAGTGGGTTCCGCCAGCACGTGCACATCCACTCCCTTTCCGTGGGCCTCCCAGGCGAACAGCTGCGCTTGGGCATGCTTCTGAATGTCACCCGAGAAGCGGACGAAATTCTCCCCGGCGAAGTCCGTCTCCTCCGGGTGCAGCTGTGGGTTGGGATTGTCACGCATCGAGCGCGTTTTCGGATCATAGTACGCCGAGTTGGGGTTCAAGTTACGCAAATATTTGGCCGTATCCTCGCGGATACGCAAATTTCGTACCGTAATACGCTGTTTGGAATCGACCTGAAAAAAAATAACCAAACGTTAGCTGCTTCGAAACTATATAAAACGGAAAAAACGCGAATTGGTACCTTCGTTCCCGGCATGTCCACCTCGTCTACGTATTTATCCTCGTCGTCTTCAGCATCCTCCTCTGCTTGGTCAGGATTCTCCTTCAGCTTCTGAGCCCGAAGCTCTCGCTTCGCTTGCTCAATTTTCTGATACTCCTCAATAATCTCCCGGTGATTGGCAGGATCATACCCTGCCCATCGATCCCGCTTCCCGTCGTAGTCCGATACTAGCTTCGGCTGAACGAACTCATCGTGGGCTATCCTCGCTCCGCTCCACTTCGCACCCACCTTCCGTGGCCGTTCGAAGCATTCCTTTTTCTTGTGTGTCATTGCGCCACAATT